>NC_052323.1:21887413-21919913 GCF_016432855.1 Salvelinus namaycush
AGTGTTGGAACATGTTGACTCCAATGCTTCCCACGGTTGTGTCAAATTGGCTGGATGTCATTTGGGTGGTTGACCATTCTTTGATACACACGGGAAACTGTTGAGCGTGAAAACCCAGCAGCGTTGCAGTTCTTCACAAACCGCGGCGCCTGGCACCTACTACCATATCCTGTTCAAAGGCACTTAATTTTTTTGTCTAGCCCATTCACCCCGTGAATGGCACACATTACACAATCCATGTCTCAATTGTCTTAAGGCTTAAAAATCCTTCTTTAACCTGTCTCCTCCCCTTCATCTACACTGATTGAAGTGGATTTAACAAGTAACATCAATACGGGATCATAGCTTTCATCTTGTCAGTCTGTGTCATGGAAAGAGCATGTTCTTAATGTTTTGTATACTCAGTGTTTAAACATGTCTAGTTAGATACCTTGCTTTGAAGTAGCCTACCTTATCAATTTGATCCCTGATTCATTGAATGAAAACAAAGGTATTTGGTTGTAATATTGCAATATTGTATATCAAGGGTGGCAACCATCCTCCAGGATAGCTACTGGGTGTGCAGGCTTTTGTTCAAGCCTTGGTCTAACCACATTGTAGCCTAAACATCAGCTGCTCAACAGGACCTTGATAAGCAAACTTGGGTGTTTCAGGGCTGGATCAAAAGTTAAGACTGCACAAACAGGATCTCTCCAGATGGAGGGTTGACCACATCTTGATAACATGTGACTAACAGTACAGTTCTACTTTCTGGGAGTTTAAGTTCCTTGATAAAGGGCACAATGGCAGGAGATGGTAGGCCTACATGGGATCAGACACAGCTGCCTTCCAGTGTCAATAATGGTTACTTTTTCGTGTAGGCTATAATAATAGTCATGAAAATTTGGTTAAGTCATGGAAAATGTGTATGTACCCATAAGTGAATAATCAGAGGTTTCTATAGCATAATGTAATATGTGAATTTTGGTGAACAGTCTAATGGACCGACTTGGAAAAAGACAGTCCCTGCACTTATTTAATCCCAAGTCAAGCACTGCCATTTATGAGTATGTAACAAACGTGGCACAAAAAGTGTGCTGTGTATTGGGATATACAGTGGAAAATAAAGTAGGGCTATAGACTCCTTATCAATAATGAAATATCTAAAAATGATATGATATTCGAAATTCTAAAATTCATTGATAGTCTATTAGGCATATCTGAGTACTTCAAAATTAGTAAATTTGACCACATCTTACCTTTTCCGTATGACTATTATAGGCTAATATAAGCGTTGACTTTGATTTGTATCCATCGTGTGTGCCAACTGATGTAAAAATTAGGTTGCCAAAACGTTAATTATATAATCACATAATAGTCTATAAAACAAAGGTATGATATTTTCTGTGGTCTTCTCAGACGATGCGGAGACCAAATGATCCCCTGAAGTGTTCTCCACCGTTACAAACGTTTGTGAAACAGCATAGCGGTAGAGCAAGAATTTACCTACAGTATACAGCAAAACCAGTTGCAGGTATATACATGAAGGACACTCCCCTCTATTGTCAGAAACAAGAACAGAGATACCTTACCTGATCGACCACTCAGTTTCAATCAATCAGCACCATACATTTGTTAATGTTGTTTATTTACTTTTAAGTCCCACTTCATTTTTGCACATTTCCCGTTGAAAAACGATAATTCAAGTATACATACAGTAAAGTACAGTGAGCAACACTGTGTATTTCACAATTGCGAAATTCAAGGGTTTGGCTTTATTGAGTCAAGGAGTTGTTCTGATGGTGCACTTGCGGGAACAATAGAGTACCACAGTATGAGTCATAATACCCAAAAACCTAACAATGAGAAACACACTTACCAGGCTCAAAACAAGGTAGCCATGACTAAATGCAGCTAAACAAATACCCTTCTTGTCAATTTAATGAGTAAGTTTCATGAAAACTTTTTTAAATTGAAAACCAGCCCAGCCAACATTTCCATGTGGGGCCCATAAGGGTTAATGGAGGGCTGTTCCATGGGCCACATTAGGTAAACCCAAAAGGGATATTCAAAGTTTTGTCCTCAGTATCCAAGCTGACCCCAAGTGTGGTTGCCATGTTGAGCTTATTAAGGGACCCCAGTGGGCAACTGTGTGATAACCCACATGGGCTCCAGGTTTTATCCCAGGTGGGTTAAAGAATGGTTACCACTTGGACCCCCATCTAGGATAACCAGAAGGTTCTCATAAAGTTGTCCTCAGTATCCATGTTGACCCCACATGTGGTTGCCATGTTGGGCTTTATGTGGGTTCATACCTTTTGAAGTCCAAGATGGCAACATGGCAACCACACCCATGTCGACAGTGAAGATGAGCAATGCTGCAGCAGCATCAGTTTCTACTTGTACTATTTCATCCTTTTCCAGATATGAAAGTAGACATCCCTCAGTTACACAAGATGGTTGTTATATTGCTGTGCTTTGGTCACATCAGAGTTCTGTTGTGCCATTTGAGGAGAGCACTTTCACCTTGTCGTCATGACAAAAGTGCCCCCTTAAACCATATCAATATATACAATGTCATTTGGAACGTGTAAAAGACTATTGTTTATGATACTGTAAACATACTGTACTTTAATAATGTTGTTGTATGGGTGAAATGAAAAGTTTGTGTCATCTCTGCTTTGCCTAGCCCCATTGAATAAAAATAATTTCTTATAGCCCAACTTTTCTTCTTTACAATTTAAACACATTTAGCCATAGACAATGTAATTGGTTGTGGTAGTCTTAGGCAAACCATCTTCATTATCACAGTGACACCTCCAAGTGCCACTCAGACCTTATTGCAGAAAAGTATCTGTTATTGAACTTGGTGGTAGTAGTTTGTGTGTTTTAAGATAAGGACCCCATCATCTCCTGATTCCACCTAGATTACAAGAGTTGGATTTGCTAATAATTTCATGTCAGCACAAGGCAGGTACAAATTCAGTATAATGATTAGCCTTATATGCATTGTCTAATGGTATCGTTTTTAAATTGAGAACATATAGCTGAACAGCATGTAAACAATGTGTGAGTTAAGCTATTCTCTGCTTCAGAAGCACAGTGTCAAGGAGTGCATTGCAAATGTCCATAAGGCTAAATGCCATCATCTGTAGGCCAGTGGTTCCCAACTCCGGTCCTCGAATATACCCCCAAAGGTACAGTTTTATTGTAGCCCCGGACAAACACACCTGATTCAACTTGTCAACTAATCATCAGGCCCTAAATAAGTTAAATCAGGTATGTTTGTCCGGGGCTACAACAAAATGTGTGATGTTGTGGGTACTGAGGAGGACCGGAGTTGGGAACCACTGCCATAGGCCTACGTCTGCTGTAGGTCATTATCAGCTGCAAAATGGGTTCACATGGTTGTTATCCCGAAAAAAATAGTGACAATCAAATAAAACAACACAGAAATAGACTAATTAGAGACAGATTCCCTTCCCCTCTTTATTTAAAGATTGTGATCTGGGATTAATCAACTTCAACACTAGTTCATCCTGAATAATAGTTAAATTAATAATTAAAACAAGTTTTAACACTTAACTTCAAATAATCAACACTTTCATATCATTTCAAAGTGTACAAGTAATCTAACTCATGTAAAGGTTAGACATTTCAGTAAAAACAACAAGTCAATACCAGGAGGTGGCCAACCCCCCCCACTGAGACCTGATCTACTGGTTGAAGCAGACTTCTGTCCAGCCCAGCAATAGCCCACGTAATTATAAACTAATTAGGTTTGATACATTGAATCAGGTGTGTTAGTACTTGGTTGGAACAGAAGCGGTGCACACCAGTGGAGGCTGCTGATGGGAGCACAGTTCATAATAATGGCTGGAACATAATACACGGAATGGCATCACGTATTTAATAACGTTCCACCAATTCCCACTCCAGCCATTACCAAGAGCCCGTCCCCCACAATTAAGGTGCCTGTGGTGCACAACCAGCAGGGTTGGCCTGCTCCAGTTGTAATAGGTTTATACTTTTAAACACTATTTTTGTTTACAACATTTGCGAACATAGCTAGGTATACATAATCCATGGTATACAAGGATGCACTCGTATTCTCTTGGGACATTAATTTGGACCTGTTCATCTGCAGACAGGGTTTCACGACAGAAAACATCCCAAAGAAACAGGCTGCATTATACTCAAATTAGACAGCACTGAATATTATGTTGCCTATCTTCTCGCTAGGGAATGGAACTGGAGAATCTTTTCATAATGTTCTCCCAGAAATGTACCTGCCTTATCCAGAGTAGCCTACTCTCCCTTCTCTGACAGCTGGCAGTGCTAGCTAACGTTAATCCTTTCACCCTCTTCCGTTAGCTACAAATGCATTTGGAGTTAACGGTACAACGATAAATACATCAAAATAACTAACTAGCTTATATGAAGTTAGCAAGCAGGTGATATAAAATTCACTTAGTTAACTATACAGTATGTAAAGTTAGCTAGCTAACTAGCGAACATTACGTTAGCTTGCAGACTAAGTTTCGGTAGCAAGTTAGCTAATAATACATTTTTAATTGAACTTTTATTTAACTAGGCAAGTCAGTTAAGAACACATTCTTATTTACAATGAAGGCCTACCCCGGACGACGCTTGGCCAATTGTGCGCCGCCCTATGGGACTCCCAATCACGGCCGGATGTAATACATCGTTTTTGCTAATTTTCAAAATATATTACTTACGTTATCCCACTGCCTAACGTAAACTCACCCCCACTCACCCCATTGTAGCGACTGTGTTGACTTCAAAATCGGGGGTGTGAACTAGGTTTCAATTCAAGCGTTGATCGACATGGTAACGGCTCTATAGTATTGGAGAAAAGTTGAAAAAAACGGACCCTCCGTTACATCGTGACGTGTCATGTCGTAACGTACAGCATGCATAAAGCAACTATTTCTGTCTTACAATCTCTCTCCACCAGGTGTAGCACTTCTCTCATCGTTTAAAAACAAGAAATGGACAGTGACGGGGGAAGGGGGGGATACCTAGTCATTTTTTGCGTCATCATTGCATGCGATCAACATTCTCAAAGCCGCTGTTTACTTCTAAGATCACTTTAGCACCGCCCTAAAAACCTGATTCAAATTCGACACAAACCTTCAAATAGGTAATGACACATTATATAAACTCTTTATAGTGTTTTATTTACATTTTAGAGGCGATAAGGTGATAAGTTGGACAGATCGAGTGAAAAAAAGCAATTTTCCCACACAACATCTCTCCTTCTCACTATCACGCATTAGTTTCGCTTCCCCACCCGCCATTTTTAAAAAGACCCGATGGGGCTCATTGCCTGCTTGAATTATGCAGAAATGGGCAGCGTTTAGGTCATGTAATTGATAATGTTGGAAAGGGGAGAAATTGGTATGGTATTGACATGACAGTTGATCTGGAAGTATTACGTTTTTGGGGCGCTAAAATAAGGGCAATTGTACGGACCAAGGCGATGTACGAGTTTACGTGAGTTTACGTTACCTTTTCTCGGTCTTTAAAAAACTAAATATTGGGCAATCTTCCTGACGTTTCCAGTGGTAGCAATACGCAACCAGCCATGTGGGCGATTGGAGGACTTTTACCAGACTGACTGGTCTTCCAACACGGTGGTTGGTAGGTGATTTGTGACGCAACTGCAAGCCCTCTATTTTGCACGTTCCGTGCCCAGGATTCGAGACAAGCAGTTGGACATCGTCGACGTGGTGCGCCGCCTGGGAAATCAAAGGGATGACAGATCTCCGCGGACAACCATCATGTGGTTCACAATGAGAATCAAGAACCGAAGGAGTTGTAAGAAATTGTAATAGATACTGGAAACTTGTTATAACAACTTCTCAACATAAGCTATCTTTTATACAACATGCACACACCCCCTCTTTCCCCCAGACACATGCTGGTCTCATTAGTTACCAACCACAGACACACACACACCCCCACTCAGGACAGGCCCCTGAAACAACATTAGACATACACATTCTTTCCAAGGTTGGGACTCAAGACAAAGAACTATGTTAAGAGCCAATGGAACGTCGATACCAGGCCCGAACAGGACTACCCACGACCCAGAGCGACCAATCAGAAGGCCAGACTACCAGATCAACCTACATCATTCACTGCATATATAAGCTGTACAATATGTTTAGCGCTCTCTTTTTCCGACGATTCCATACGAGGTCAGACAGAACGGGGCCGTGCAGCACGGTTTGCCAGATATCTTTACCCTTGAATAAATTGCCTTATTATACCATATCCACCTCGTCCTATGTCTCAACTTGATCTCTTGTCTCCAATAACGTTTATCAACAAAACTTGGTATGCAGAGGATGGTTTGTTAAAACCTTTGAATTCGGTCCAGTAAAGTTGATGGGAGAAGAGACGAGTTGGAGAAAGATTCCAGAAGAGGGGGTGACCTGTAATCAGGAGCATTTCGGTGGTTCAACTCGCCTCAGGATACTGATCAAAGAGCTCGACAAATAAAAGGTAAGCAGAACCTGTTAAATCGAAATCTGCATATTATATTATAGTCATTACCCAAATTAAGATCAGTGTTTCTGAGGGTGAGTATTGGATTACTGTTAAATTTTATGTGAAAACTGTCCGTAACTGAAGGCATTGTGTAAAGATATCTGAGTAATAATAGGTCAAGACTTGTTCAAATAATCTGGCATTAGTCGATTTGATTGACTAGATGTACAGTGAGGAATAAGCTTTATAAGGATTCATATAGTCGGGCCATAGTTGATTTGATCAGCTAGGGGTTACCGTGAGGAATTCATAATTAAAGAAAAGGTCCGTATAGTCGGGCAATAGTTGATGTGATCAATTAGGTGTTACCGTGAGGACCATAAAAAAAATAAAAAAAAAATAAGGTTCATATAGCCGGGCAATAGTTGATCAGCTAGGTGTTACCGTGAGGAATCTAATGTGATATTGTATGTTCAAGTTGTATTAGCAAATCTGGGCCTAGCGGGAATGGCATCCCACTAGAAGCATCAGCAATAAGTCTGAGCTTGACATTTCGAGATTAATGGTAGAAGGTATTAAACCTGAAACTCTCCAAATTAATGTGAGTGATTGAACGTTCCACGAGACTGATTGCTACTAATTACTGATATGTTAAATTGAGGCTGTGTTGAAAGTGACCGCCGAGTCAAAAAGTTTAGGCCGTTGTGCAGCCGCCGCGCTGAAAGTTGACTTGATTTTTCCCTCTTGTGCTGTTGGTAATTCCTTAAGGGCTAGAATTAATTTGACAATTATTTTAGAAGCGCTAGAGTATACTTATATATTGTCCCAAAAGGACATTTCTGAAATATTTTGGCAAAATATTTAATTAATCGAATAAGCGAATAACAATAATAACTTTTGGAAAATAGTTCCTAAAATTATTATTACAATTATTTTAGGAGCGCTTGAATATACTAATATATTGTTCCAAAAAGATATAGCTGAAATATTGTTGGAAAACGGAAAAATAATTCATTGAATACACGGCAATAAAATTCTTTGTGCACGAGGGTGGGACGCAAGGTTAAGGTCTGTGTTAGCGCCAAGGATACTTCGCTGGTTTCGACCAGTGACGGGCTAAAGTATACTAAGATAGTGATAGACCCAGACATAGCTTAACGACAAAATGGCCACGACCATCGTCCCCAAACACAAATTCAATGAATACTTAGATCAGAGAATAAAGGACAGAGCAGGGGGAAAAATACAGTATAAAACAATAAAGAAGGTGTGGGAGGAAGTGAGGCTAAAATGGACACAGGCAGGTTACCTTAGTGGAGCTGCCCCATCAAAAGGGCAACTCCTTACTATGGAGAAAGAACTAGAGGAAGCAGTGAAGGAAGGGATAGAAAGTGAAGTTGAAAGGAATAAGAACTACTTATTCAAAAAGGAAGGTACAAAACATAGGGAGAGAGCAGAGGCTGAGCTGAAAATAGGAACGTGGGCAATTGAAGAAATCCGAAGGGCACTCCCATACAGAAAACCTGACATGATGGGGGTGGTCACTGGAGCCCCAACTGACACCAAAGAGGGCATGTCCAACAATAATGACGCCCCACCTGCCACCACAGCCGCTCCATCGGCCCCAACCCATCTATACCCAGAACTGCCACAGGGAGAGAAAATAACACCACCTCCCTATTTTCAAAATCCATTTACCCACCTCCCTCAAAACCCTTTTCTGACCCCTGCTGTGGTACAGGCACCGGTGTTTGTGGTGCATGAAGGACACCTAAAAGGTAGTATGACTTTGGGGATCCAAGAAGGGCAACTCATGTGTGAAGAGAGAACTGATCATCGAGAAAGGGAGGAAAGGGATAGATCTCACACACAAGGACGTGGTGAGGGTTCGAAACCAGCCTCACTACAGGGACATGGTGGCTCTCTATTTACCTATCCACAAGGACGGGGTGGTGGGTCTCAACCAGGCCCTTTGAAGAGAGAAGACAGAGAGCTGATTCAGTTTTCTTCCACTCCAAACCCAGACTGGTTTAGAAGCAGAACACGGGGGGATAGTCAAACAGTCACTGAAGGGTCATGGTCGCCACCAGGACAATGTTCCTCTGGGGCCTCATTAAGAGGAAACCACAGCAAGGACGATGAAGGTGAGAACAGATCAGGACAAGATGAAGAGGAGGTGGAGCGAGACATCAGGGACTCAGTGGCACTGGCCAAATCTATGTTAGAAGATGCTGAACGTGGAGGGGGCTCGTACCATATAGAAGGGGTAATGATGGGAAAGGTGACGGATTTGGTCGAACCTATCAGACAGTCCGTACGTCTCAGGGAACAGAGCAGCAGGGGTGTCTCGTCCAGGGCAGACTGGGATCCCCAACATGGTGGACGGGGAGGGTCGGAGATGCAGATGCCGTTGAGGCCCACTCCGGACGGAGGGCATGAAGAATACCAACCCTGGAAAATGACAGACCTTACCACTTTGATGGAACAATTACCCAGCCTGCATGGGGGTGCCTCTGCATGGCTCCTTCAACTGCAAACACTGACTTCAGGTCTACGGCTCTGTCTAGGTGACATGAGGGCCCTTCTGGCTAGAGCAACAGACCATACCACCATGAGTGCTCTGATAAGAGATGCAGATCTTGCCACAGCCCCGGCTGCACTGGCCCAGGGAGACTTCCGAGCACAATTGTGGGCAGTGTTGAGAAGGGCATATCCCACAGAACGAAACCATGCAACCCTTTCATCATTCACCATCAATCCAGGGGAACAACCGGCAGCCTACCTCGACAGAGCAAAAACCACATGGAGAACTGTCCACGAAGAACCATATGACCACACTGCCACCACGGTCAGCATGTGGAAGGAGATGGTGGTGAGCGGAGCTCCAAACGAGGTCCGTACCAAACTCAGAGGCACTGTGGGGTTAATGGCACTTCCCCAGGCTCAGTTCAACTCCCATGTGCATCACCACATCACCCAATACAACAAGGATAAGGGAGGGGCTGAAACACAAGTCCAGTCCCTACAGGTACAACTTTTGAAACTACAACTGAAAGAGGCCCAGAAAGGAGATAAACCGAAGAAACAAATGGTGGCTGAAGATCAACCAGACATCTCACAAATCATTGAAAAAACGGTTTCACAAATGATACAGCAACAACAACCACCCATGGCACCACAGGGACCTCCCATGCCAGCACCCAGGATGGAACAACCTGTCCCGATGGCAGCACAACCGTACTATCAACCGCCACAACAACCATATCAGCCACCATGGGGACAATCACCAAGATACTCTTCACCATGGGGGGCTGTTTCAATTGTAAACAAATGGGACATATGGCCCGCCAGTGTCCATACCCAGTAACATCGATCCAACAACATTGGATGGCAAACAGGGCACGAGGATACGCCCCTAGACCGAGAGGGGGACTAAGGCCAATGATGTACCAACCACGTGCAGCCCAGCAACCTGCATACAATCACCCAAACCCAGACCCAAATCAGCAACCACCTCCTCCTTTCCAGGGCATGTCTGACGAATATACCCCATGGTCCTGAAGTTGCCCACCACTACCAGACGGGCGAGGGGGGCAGCATTTTCCTCTCCACACAGAGCCAACAGTCCTGTGTGAGGTGGAAGGAGTGACCCACCAATTTCTAGTAGACACAGGGTGTACATACTCTGCTATCAGATCCCGTCAACAACTCTCTTCGGAATCCATACAGGTGGTGGGGGTATCAGGAACACCCGAAGCACAAAAGAAAACCATTCCGTTACTCTTCTCTTGGGGCCCATCTAAGCTGAAGCATCAGTTCCTATACTGCCCCAACTGTCCTATCAATCTTCTTGGAAGGGATCTCCTGTGTAAACTGCAATGTTCGATATACCTTACAGAAAATGGCGTTGAGGTCTCCATTGATCCTATTCCCTCAACACCAGTTCATCCCGTCAAAATACTAATGCTACCCATCATTCCAACCCCTGTGTTGTCAGCAACACAAGAAATCCATTGGCTAAAATGCATAGAGACAGGTCCTGGGACCCCGGAGGTCCAGTTTAAGTTCAATCAACTGAAGCCACAGATCTATGCATTACACCCATACAAAACCCCGCAAGCTGGAATCCACTGTACACTGAATGTGACAGACCATGACGTGAACACATACACCGATGACTGGGATGAGAACATGATGCACCTAACGCCATCCATCAGGTGTTGCACCATTGTGTGTGGACAAGAGGGGGTGGCAGCACCAGTCATCCTACCACCTCATCTGAAATCCTGGTACCTACTAGGGGAGGAGTCAGCTCCCCATGTTACACTGGCAGTGGGAAACGGTTTCGAAGCAAGGAGCCTGGGCCCTATGATCAGACGAGCATCCAAACTTCAGTGGGAACCCACCCAAACACCGGGAATACACAAGGCCACCACTGAAAACATGTGGAGGTTCATGACTGTTGACACTGAAGAACACTGTCTTCCAGAACGACTGACCCTGCCAAGACACCATGGTAAGCCATACACCGACCACCCATCTACCAAAGCATTGATCTCCACCATAGATGAAAGTATATGGACTCACACCCCTTTTGATGTGGGCCAACTACAGGTGGCACCGGTCACCATCACTCTACTGAACCCAGATCAAATACCTGTTTACCGAACTCAATACCGTTTGAAACCTGAACAGACCATGGGGATCAAACCGACCATTGATGGGTTACTGAGAGCACAGGTTATCTATCGAACTGTATCTCCATGGAACACGCCGATCCTACCAGTGCTGAAAGCTGGAGGAGAAACATACCGGATGGTTCAAGACTTCCGAGCAGTAAATGACGTTACTGCACCTATAGACCTACCTGTCCCTGACCCTCACATCACTCTGAGCAATCTGTCTCCAAAACACCAATACTTCACGGTGGTGGATCTGGCTAATGCTTTCTTCAGCATCCCACTTGATGAAGCCTCACAGCCACTCTTTGCTTTCACGTACGAACATCAACAGTACACTTATTCGGTTCTCCCACAGGGTTACAGGTGTTCTCCCGGAATCTTCAATCACATCCTTAAAACACACCTGGCAGAGTTGAAAATCCCAGAAGGTGTGATACTGATCCAATATGTAGACGACCTTTTGCTGGGGGCTCCCACTTCTGATCTCTGCCTACAGATGACAAAAAACAATACTGGACTTCCTGGCCGTCAAAGGATACAAAGTCAAAATGAGCAAAGTCCAGTCCTGTCGCAGAACTGTCCTTTTCCTTGGCAGAGAAATCTCGGGAGAAGGAGCAGGACTCTCCAAAACCCACAGAGACTCTATACTTCATCATCCACGCCCCATCACTGTGTCGGGAATGTTGTCTTTCCTTGGCTTGACAGGGTACAGCCGAACACACATCCCAGACTACACTGCCAGAACTGAGCCACTGAGAGAAATAGTGCGAGAGGCGGGACCAAGGAACCTACACTCGTCATTGACATGGACCACTGAAGCATCAAAGGCTTTTGCACTCTTGAAAACAGATCTCTCAGTGGCAGCAGCCTTGACATCACCTGACTACAAAAACAAATTCCATCTGGATGTTTCTGAAAAAGAAGGATTCACATCATCCATCCTTTTTCAGAAACAAGAGGGGGAGAGAAGAGTGTTGATGTATCACTCCTCCAAATTGGACCACATCGAAGTAGGACAAACCACATGTTCCAGGTATGTAGCTGCAGTGGCAAAAGCTATTGAAAAAACAGCCCACCTGGTAATGTGCCATCCATTGGAAATCCACACCCACCATGGGGTTGCAGCATATCTGATGAGCAAAGAATTCACGTTCAGCGCTGAAAGAAAAACGAAAATCCAGAATAAATGCACACAATCACACATCACATTTGTCAACACTGACAAAAACATGGCAGACGCACTCAATGCTGAAGAAGGTCTACCCCACTCCTGCGCAGAAAGAGCTGCACAAGAACTGAAACTGAGACCTGACCTGGGGAACGAACCACTCACCAACCCGGACCTATGGTTATACACAGATGGATGCTGCTATAGAGGAGAGGAAGGGAACATAGCAGCATACGCAGTGGTACAACAGCTTCCAGATAGATCACATGTGACTTTGGAATCTGCCATCGTCCCACAACCTGCATCAGCCCAATTAGCTGAAATCATAGGTTTGACACAAGCTCTGGAAAGAGCTGAAGGAAAGACTGTAAACATCTACACCGACTCAGCGTATGCTCATGGAGCAGTCCATACTGATGGACCACAATGGGTTAGACGCAACTTCACCACCACAGGGAACCTGCCAATCAAACACAAGACACAGATGGAAAAACTGATTAAATCAGTCTCACTACCTAAGAAGGTGGCCATCATGAAGTGTAAAGGACATCAACAACTGAAAAACAGAGTCAGCGAGGGAAATGATGCAGCTGACAAAGCAGCCAAGAAAGCTGGTGGTTACACCCCGAGACAAATGATACTACAGATCCAACCAGCTCGGACTGAGCTCACAGGGCAACACATAAAAGAACTCCAGTTCTCAGCAGGACCCTATGAACATTCAGTATGGGGACAGAAAGGGGCCACCAAAGGACCTGATGAACTGTGGAGATGCCATGATGGCAGACTAGTGGCCCCTGCAAACCTCTGTCCAGAACTAATACGAGAAGCTCATGGGCCCACACACGAAGGCAAACTAAAGACTTTACAGAAGGTGTCCCACATCTGGTGGCACCCCCACATGAAAGACATGACAGATTTGTTTTGTGACGAGTGTAGCATTTGTGGTAGCCACAATCCAAAGAAACCATATCAAACGCCCATGGGTTCATACCCAGTCCCAAATGCTTGTTTTCAGGACATCAGCATAGATTACACAGATATGGGGCAAGATAATGTGACAAATGGAAAAAGGTACCTGTTAGTTATGGTAGACAGGTTCTCTAAATGGGTTGAGGCAATACCAACAGCAAGGGAGGATGCAAAATCGGTCATTAAGTGGCTGCAAACCGAACTCATACCAAGGTATGGAGTCCCCAGGCAAATCAGATCCGACAACGGATCCCACTTCAGTAACAAACACCGGTGGAGGAAAGATTTGGCATTGTACACAAATTTGGGTCAGTGGGTCAGTGTACAAGCCCCAATCGCAGGGCCTCGTGGAACGCTCAAATCAGACCCTTAAGGCTAAGATAGCTAAGGTATGTGCAGGTTCGAAGTTGACATGGGTCGAAGCCCTGCCCCTGGCGTTGATGGCCATGAGAGCCTCGCCAGGTGCAGGCACCCATCTCTCTCCTCATGAGATAATGACTGGTAGAGTCATGCCTGGTCCACCAAGGGAGGGAGGTCATATGCCCGCCCTTGATGTACAACAAATTGTAATGTCTGAATATGTGAGAAAACTGACGGAACTTTCTGCAGCTCTCTCCAAACAGATTCACAAGGTCCAAGAGGGGGAGCTGACGGGAGATCCGGCACCACTGAAGGTAAAGGTTGGTGACTGGGTGAGGGTTAACTTCTTGGGGATATAGGGGGTGCTGTTTCGCATTAGCATAATTTGCTCTACAGATTAAACTGCCTAGTACTCAATTCTTGCTCGTACAATATGCATATTATTGTTATTATTGGATAGAAAACACTCTCTAGTTTCTATAGCCGTTTGAATTATGTCTCTGAGTGGAACAGAACTCATTCTACAGCACTTTTCCTGATATGGAGTGAGATTTCAGAAATCTTGGCCTCTGGTCCCAGGTCAGTTTTAATGTCCTGTAAATGCTATGAGGATACAAACACTGCCCACGCCTTCCTCTAGATGTCAGTAAGTGGTGACAATTTGAATGGAGTCGATTGCGCAATCAGGGCCTGTATAAAAGGCCAAAGACCGGATGTACCGTTCTTTTGCTCCCTGCGCCTGACGCACGATGGACGTCGGACCTGCTCTCTTTCCAAGCTGTTGTTTAGCCAGTAATATATCGCCGGTCATGTTTTTACTCGTTATAGGTGTTAAAAACATCATAAGGTAGTTAATTTAAACCGTTTTATAGCAATTTATATCCGTTTAGTGCGATTTTGAGGCATTGCTTTGTGATGCACTTTGAAGCGCCGGGCACGTTTCGGGGTCCCGGTCGAACGTTAGTGGGCATTTCGACGGACAAGAGGACATCTTTCGACCAAAAGAAGATTAGACCCAAGAAAGGATACATTGCCCAAGATTCTGATGGAAGATCACCTCATAGTAAGAAATATTTAAGATGATAAATCGTTGTTCTGTCGAAAAATTTTAAACGCATATTCCGCCATTTTTTTTGGTATAGCTTCGCTTGGCGAACCCTGTATTGCACAGTAAGGATAATTTTAGAAATGTAATTCAGCGATTGCATTAAGAACTAATTTGTCTTTCGATTGCTGTCCACCCTATATTTTTTAGTAAAGTTTACGATTAGTTATTCATTACGCCAGATCACTGTCCAAAATGGCGCCCGACATTTTCAGGCTAGTTTTGCTAGTATTGTCATTGTATAACCACGTTTTTTTGTGGCTAAATATGCACATTTTCGAACAAACTCTATATGTATGTTGTAATATGATGTTACAGGAGTGTCATCGGAAGAATTCTGAGAAGGTTAGTGAAAAAATTAATATATTTTGGCGATGATTACGTTATCGCTCTCTTTGGCTTGAATCAATGCTCGGGTAACGTTTGCACATGTGGTATGCTAATATAACGATTTATTGTGTTTTCGCTGTAAAACACTTAGAACATCTGAAATATTGTCTGAATTCACAAGATCTGTGTCTTTCCATTGCTGTGAGCTGTGTATTTTTAAGAAATGTTTTATGATTAGTAATTAGGTAATACACGTTGCTCTCTGTATTTATTCTAATCGAGTTGTGATGGTGGGTGCAATTGTAAACTATGATTTCTACCTGAAATATGCACATTTTTCTAACAAAACCTATCCTATACAATAAATATGTTATCAGACTGTCATCTGATGAGGTTTTTTCTTGGTTAGTGGCTATCAATATCTTTATTTGGCCGAATTGGTGATAGCACCTGATGGAGTAAGAAACTGATGGAGTTAGAAAAGTGGTGTCTTTTGCTAACGTGGTTAGCTAATAGATTTACATATTTTGTCTTCCCTGTAAAACATTTTAAAAATCTGAAATGGTGGCTTTATTCACAAGATCTGTATCTTTCATTTGGTGTCTTGGACTTGTGATTTAATGATATTTAGATGCTACTATTTAATTGTGACGCTATGCTAGCGATGCTAATCAGTGGGGGGGTGGGGGGGGGTGGGGGTGCTTGTCAAGTGGGACGCTAGCGTCCCGCGACCCCAGAGAGGTTAAGGTCCACAAGAGAAAGTGGCAGGAACCCAGGTGGACTGGACCGTACGAAGTGAAGGAGGTTACTTCACACTCAGTCCAGGTCAAAGGTAAATCAGGCGCACCTTGGCACCACCTTACACATTGCACACCAGCCCCAACGCCTTCCAGAACTCTGACTGAAGTCAGGGCCGATTTGGCCAATCTCAATTCGACTCCAACCAAACAAACCCTAGTCGGTGAAAATGGGACGCCAGCCCCAGTTTCCACGAACTAAGGCTACTCACCTAGGACCGGGATATCTCACTCCCTGGGAAAGACTGGGAATTTCAGGTCCCTTGTTTGTTATTTTCATAATCATTACTGGAGTGTCCCTAGGAACTTTCACATGGCTTATACAACAGCTCACACATCCACCCCTCTCACATCATACAACTACTAATGTCACGACTAACATTACCCTCAATCTCACCAGTCCCGCTATACACAAACGTAGCACTACAACCACAGACCAACCATGCACTCCAACAAAGGTCAGAAGCACCACCTTATGTGTACCCGCTAATGCGACCACCACCATTACACTGCCTTGGGGGGTATTGGGAAAAGCTAGGAATGGCCGGGGAGGGCATGCTCTGGAGTACACCAGATTTAACTGGTATATGACAAAAGGGGGGTTTCAGGAGTGGTCATGGAAGAGCCTGGTCGCTGAGACTGGTCCTGTCTGGTCCAGTTATTCATCAGGGCAAGCAGTTCTTGTCTGGCGACAAAGATTGTCACTGACTAGGACTGGATTGCATAATTGGGGTCTATCACTAATTATCCGACCAGGTACTGGGACGGGTTGTCAGGATTTTATACTAGCACCACATGTAGAGTCTAGCAAGGATCTACTCTACTGGCCATTAAAAATCTGCATTACACAGCAGGCTCAGCCCTCTGCTATTTCTGACCGGTTTACTGTTTTAACATCTAAGGGGAAGGGAGATTGGGGTCCTATTAATATGGTCACCACTCCTACCACCCCTGATGATACCATTCTTACTGTCACCGGAATCTCAGGTTTCACTAACAATTGGCTTTTATTGACCGAACAAGCAGCTAACACGACCCTGGAAAGCTGTGTTGTTTGCATGGGAGCTAGACCATTGCTCCGCATAGTCCCAGCCGCCATTACCGGAGACTGTCTAATGCCCCTTATGGACAGAGACAACCCACCTGAGAAGTGTTCACAGTGGGACGCTGTTTATCCAGTAGTCACCACGGTGGTCAAGAAACCGATATTCTCCTCCAGTGTGGCTAGAGCTAACTTCACATGCATAACCATGACAGTTGGAGGGGCATTGTTGGGTAAGCTCCCTGCTAGTTGGTGCTTGTACACTCACATGCTCACGGCAATCTTTAAACCAGTGTCTAGAGCTGATGTGTGGTGGTGGTGTGGGGGAACTAGTCTGTTTGACAGACTTCCCCACAATGCCACTGGTACCTGTGCACTTGTAACTCTTCTGTTGCCCATCTCTGTTTACCCCATAGGCGTCCAAGATCTGCTCACCCGTATACAAGCTCTGGGTCCTGAATATTGGCCTAACAGGACCAAGCGCACGGTGGGCCCTTCTGCTGGGGACCCAACTTACATTGATGCAATTGGCGTCCCCAGGGGGGTACCAGATGAGTATAAATTGGTTGACCAAGTAGCCGCGGGTTTTGAATCATCATTTTGCTGGTGGTGTACAGTTAATAAAAATGTGGACAGAATTAACTACATTAATTTTAATGTCCAGAAACTGGGCAATTGGACTCAACAAGGCTTCGAGGCGGTCCATGGACAATTGGCAGCCACATCCCTGATGGCATTTCAAAATAGAATCGCGGTTGATATGTTATTGGCTGAACGTGGGGGGGTCTGTGCCATGTTTGGTGAGCAGTGTTGTACTTACATTCCCAACAACACAGCTACGGATGGGAGTCTGACTGTAGCATTGGAGGGACTTCGTACCCTTAATGGTAAGATGAAACAACACTCAGGTGTGGATACCACTATGTGGGACTCCTGGATGGATGCTTTTGGTAAATATAAGACGCTGGTTTCCTCTATCCTAGTATCTATTTCTGTTTTTGCGGGCATTCTTGTACTTTGTGGATGCTGTTGCATTCCATGTGCGCGCACGCTTGCTAGCCGTGTTATCACTGCCGCCATAGACCCTAATCAGGAAAGGGCCCAAATGTTCCCATTGCTTGATGATGGGGAAGCTGGACCTGTCTATCTATTTGAGGACTAAGAAACTTTTATGTCACGTCTCTTGTGAGACGTGAAGAGGGGGAATTAAAAATTTGTCTTCTGACAAATTTTATCCCATAGCTTTGTCTTTTTTACTTTTATGTCACGTCTCTTGTGAGACGTGAAGAGGGGGAATCAAAAATTTGTCTTCTGACAAATTTTAACTAGTTTATTCACGTCTATAAGACGTGAAGAGGGGGATTTGTAAGAAATTGTAATAGATACTGGAAACTTGTTATAACAACTTCTCAACATAAGCTATCTTTTATACAACATGCACACACCCCCTCTTTCCCCCAGACACATGCTGGTCTCATTAGTTACCAACCACAGACACACACACACCCCCACTCAGGACAGGCCCCTGAAACAACATTAGACATACACATTCTTTCCAAGGTTGGGACTCAAGACAAAGAACTATGTTAAGAGCCAATGGAACGTCGATACCAGGCCCGAACAGGACTACCCACGACCCAGAGCGACCAATCAGAAGGCCAGACTACCAGATCAACCTACATCATTCACTGCATATATAAGCTGTACAATATGTTTAGCGCTCTCTTTTCCGACGATTCCATACGAGTCAGACAGAACGGGGCCGTGCAGCACGGTTTGCCAGATATCTTTACCCTTGAATAAATTGCCTTATTATACCATATCCACCTCGTCCTATGTCTCAACTTGATCTCTTGTCTCCAATAACGTTTTATCAACAGAGTCCAGGTTTCTCGTGGAGAATAAACTACGAATCAAATATGCTCTCACTCCAGAAGATGCTGCTGCAAGGGAAAAACTTTAACCGGTGGCAAAAGAGGCTAGAGAAGAAGGGAGACATCCCTCAGTTAACTACAGCGGTAGAGATGAAGGGAGACATCCCTCAGTTAACTACAGCGGTAGAGATGAAGGGAGACATCCCTCAGTTAACTACAGCGGCCCTTTTGCATTTGTCGATGGAAAGAAGATCGATTGCCAGGACGTCATGAAAGTACTGAATGTTTTGAAAACACTGTGCTCAGGTATATAGCTACATTGCTCTTTGGAGTCCACATCAGCAACAAACTAACATGGTCCAAGTACACCAAGACAGTCGTGAGGAGGGCACAACAAAACCTATTCCCCCTCAGGAGACTGAAAAGATTTGGCATGGGTCCTCAGATCCTCAAAAGGTTTTACAGCTGCACCATTGAGAGCATCCCGACGGGTTGCATCACTGCCTGGTATGGCAACTGCTCAGACTCCGACTGCAAGGCACTACAGAGGGTAATGCGTACGGCCCAGTACATCACCGGGGCCAAGCTTCCTGACATCCAGGACCTCTATACCAGGCGGTGTCAGAGGAAGGCCCAAAAAATTGTCAAAGACTCCAGCCACCCTAGTCATAGACTTTTCTCTCTGCTACTGCACAGCAAGCAATATCAGAGCGCCAAGTCTAGGTTCAGGAGGCTTCTAAACAGCTTCTACCCCCAAGCCATAGGACTCCTGAACAGCTAATCAAATGGTTACCCAGACTATTTGTATTGCCCCCCCCCCCCCCCCCCCTCTTCTATACTGCTGCTACTCTCTGTTATTATCTACTTTAATAACTCTTCCTACATGTACGTATTACCTCGACACTGGTGCCCCTGCACATTGACTCTGTACCGGTACCCCCTGTATAGCCCCTCTATTACTTACTGCTGCTCTTTAATTATTTGTTATTCTTATCTCTTACTTTTTATAGATATTTTCTTAAAACTGCATTGTTGGTTAAGTAAGCATTTCACTGTAAGTTCTACACCTGTGTTAATGTTAATTGTTACAAATAACATTTGATTTGATTGACTTGAAATCGATGTCATCCTGTTCTTTCTAAGTCAAATGAAAACGTTAAGAGTTAGCTAAATTACTCTTGAGTAATAAGGCGATTGTCATTTTTACATTCCCCCGTTTTATATCAGCAGGTTCGGAAATGTGAATACGGGTTCATCGTATTGATCACAGCTACCTCGGTTTAGGGTAGTCCAGGTCTTTCTCTAAGCTCAGGTTTCCTTACAGCTACCTAGCTTACTAGTTCAACTAGTTAACCAGTTATTAATATCACTACACTGTTTGTTTTCTTCTTCTTATTATTTTTTGTCAGGTTATGCAACGTTTTGAATTCAATGCACTAAATATTGTTTCTCTAAATGCCACCAGGGGTTTATGAAACATAACTAAAAGAAAAGCACTTTTATTTTTGTAAACACTAATGCAGATTTCATTCTACTCCAGGAGACTCACTCCTGCGATTCAGATTCTAGTTTTTGGAAATCGCAACGGGGAAATACTGTTTATTATAGTCACGGTTCTAACCACTCAGCTGGTACTATGATATTGATATTTCAGAGTCTTGTGTGTCCAAAGATGGGAGATGGGTTATATTGATCTCCAAACTAGATAATGCTTGTTTTATTACAATGTGTATGGATACAATTCTCACACTTCAAATAATACTTTATTTTTGGATATTGCTGATAAGCTTACTGAGCTACAAAACAAATATACAAATTCATGGCTTATAATAGCTGAAGACATTAATGAAACACCTGATAACACTTTAGATAGATTTAAGCCTAGAATAGCTCAAAGAACTCAGAATTGTGGGCGGCAGGTAGCCTAGTGGTTAGAGCGTTGGGCCAGTAACCAAAAAGTTGCTGGATTGAATCCCCAAGCAGACAAGTAAAAATCTGTGGTTCTGCCCCTGAACAAAGCAGTTAACCCACTGTTCCACGGTAGACCGTCATTGTAAATAAGAATTTGTTCTTAACTGACTTGCCTAGTTTTTAAAAAAGGATTTTAAAAAATGGAGCTGATGGTGGGCTTGAAGTTGATATGATATAAGTAAACTGAATAAAAAGATGTATGCTTAGCGCTGAATCTATATGGTACTTCATTCCCTGTCATATTTTTGTGGAAATGCAACTATTATCCAACAAAATTACCCATCAAACTGTTCAAAGCCCTTTTAGCATGAAAAATATGTTATGTCCACAACTTCTCCCCACACAAAGCCCTGCTGTGGAACAACAAAGATATTGTTTTTAAAAACAAGTCTTTGTTCTTCCCTAAGTGGTTTGAAATAAATATTATATCTGTGCTTGATTTATTTGATAAAGAAGGAAATATACTCTCTTATAGAGTTCTTACCAACATATAACTTCCCAATACATAATTTAATTCTATATGCAAAGCAATACCTTCAGGACTTAATTAATTATATCTCATTTGTGTTTTGGAGAACATGTCAAGATAGATGCACAACTTATGTTAGAAGGGTGCCCCTGCTGGGTAAGAAATGTAATAGTACATTATTTTACCCAAATTTTGTGATATCAAATTGGCAGACAGTCTTGTCGCTAGAGCGTGATGGGACAGCCAGACCCTCCACTAACCCGCATGTCGCTGGGGCTATTGTCTCCCAGTCACGACCCAGAAGAAAGGACTTTGTTTCTGGCCAATTTGAGCCTGTAATCGAACCCACAAATGCTGATGCTCCAGATACTCAACTAGTCTAAAGAAGGCCAGTTTTATTGCTTCTTTAATCAGAACAACAGTTCTCAGCTGTGCTAACATAATTGCAAAAGGGTTTTCTAATGATCAATTAGCCTTTTAAAATGACAAACTTGGATTAGCTAACACAACGTGGTATTGGAGCACAGGAGTGATGGTTGCTGATAATGGGCCTCTGTACGCCTATGTAGTTATTCCATAAAATAAATCTGCCGTTTCCAGCTACAATAGTCATTTACAACATTAATGATGTCTACACTGTATTTCTGATCAATTTGATGTTATTTTAATGGACAAAACATTTGCTTTTCTTTCAAAAACAAGGACATTTCTAAGTGACTCCAAACTTTTGAACGGTAGTGTACGTGTAGTGATATGTTTTTTTGTTACTGTATTGTAAGTTTAAATGTTATAAAAAATGTATATTAAAAAAACAATTAAAAAAACAACATTCCATGACATGCTGTAAGGCATTGTTGGTAGATTATTAGATAAACCCTCTCAAAGTATAGGGAAAGATAGCCTACCTTTTTATGGTTGTTTGATCAATAGGACTGTAAAGTTCCCAAATGTAAGAGGACTCCTGTGGCATTTACATATTTGTAGAAATCCATTCAGCTGTATTATGTGGCTTTTGCCAAATGCATTCTAATGATCTAAAGTCGCACTGTTGCAACTGCCTGTAAACACACAGTCCAGTTCAAAAGTAAATGATGGCAGACCCTTGTGGCAAATTGCTTGTTTGCATAAAGGCCTATTGGCTGTGGCGCACTGGTCTGCATAGGCTCCAGTCCAGGAGGAGACAGGTTTTTTTTATTAGGTTCTATTTACTGTAGTGTCTATTAATTGTCCAAACACACGGGCGCTTTCCCACTCTATATTGCTATAGAATTTTCACAAATGCCTTAGTATACTTAAGGGACTGACAGTCATTTATTTCATTTTGGTAATATTGACAGCTAAGTAGGTTACAACATATTTGACAGAAATGTCACATATTCTAGGACTCACTGTATCTTTAAGTGCAAAACTTTCACATTTTGCACTATTCTGTCACACCCTGATCTGTTTCACCTGTCCTTGTGATTGTCTCCACCCCGCTCCAGGTGTCATCCATCTTCCCCATTAGCCCCTGTGTATTTATACCTGTGTTTTCTGTCTGTCTGTGCCAGTTTGTCTTGTTTGTTCAAGCCAACCAGTGTTTTGTGTCTCAGCGCCTGCATTTTCCAGTCTCTCTTTTCGCACCCTCCCGGTTTTGACCCTTGCATGTCCTGACTCTGCACCCGCCTGCCTGTCTCTGAGCCTGCCTGCCGACCGGTACCGCTGCCCCCCTCTGGATTTCCGATCTCTGCCTTACCCTAAACCTGCCTGCCGTCCGGTACCATTGCCCCACCTCTGGTTTTCTGACCCCTGCCTGCCTTGACCTGTCTATTGCCTGCCCCTGTTTGGAACATTAAACTATTGTTTATTCGACGTGGTCTGCATCTGGGTCTTCCCTTCATACCTGATATATTCAATGCCAAACTTGACACTTGAGAGAATTGCTCTACTTTATGTAGGGCTGCTGGAATCTGATTTTTAATTTCTCAAAAACAGGGTTGTATCGTCAGCTAACTGGGAAATGTTCACCTCTTTATCACATACAACAATTCCTTCAAATTGACTCTTGGTGACTATTGAACACATTATTTGTGATGCTACAGAGCCCATGACAAAGCAATTTTTTTTTTATTTTTTTTTTTTACATTTTACAAATGTATTTAAAATAAATAAACATACGTTATTTACATACGGAAAAGGGTGATACCTAGTCAGTTGTGCAACTGAATGCATTCAACTGAAATGTGTCTTCTGCATTTAACCCAACCTTTTTAAATCAGATTATTCAGACTCTTTGCTATGAGACTCAATTGAGCTCCGGTGCATCATATTTCCATTGATCATCCTTGAGATGTTTCTACAACTTGATTGGAGTCCAACTGTGGTAAATTCAATTGATTGGACATGATTTGAAAAGGCGCAAACACACCTGTCTATAAAATATCCCACAGTTGATGGTGCATGTCAAAGCAAAAACCAAGCCATGAGGTCGAAGGAGTTGTCCGTAGAGCTCTGGGACAGGATTGTGTCGATGCACAGATCTGGGGAGGGGCACCAAAAAATGTCCGCAGCGTTGAAGGTCCCCAAGAACACGGTGACCTCCATCATTCTTAAATGGAAGAAGTTTGGAACAACCAAGACATTTCCTAGCCCCGGACAAACATACCTCATTTAACTTATTTAGCCCCGGACAAACATACCTGATTTAACTTATTTAGGGCCTGATGATTAGTTGACAAGTTGAGTCAGGTTTGTTTGTCCGGGGCTACAATAAAACTGTACCTTTGGGGGTATATTCGAAGACCGCAGTTGGGAACCACTGGCCAACAGTATGATGGTATTAGCCTTATGGGCATTTGCAATGGACTCCTTGACACTGTGCATCTGAAGCAGAGAATAGCTTAACTCACACACTGTTTACATACTGTTCAGCGATATGTTCTCAATTTAAAAACGATACCAGAAGACAATGTATATGAGGCTAAACATTACACTAGGTGTTGTACATGCCTTGTGCTGGCATGAATTTTTTTTGGTGCAAATCCAACCCTTGTAATCTAGGTGGTGAAATGTCTGGAAGCAGGAGATCATCAAATCAAATCAAATCAAATGTATTTAGAAAGCCCTTCTTATATCAGCTGATGTCACACAGTGCTCTACAGAAACCCAGCCTAAAACCCCAAACAGCAAGCAATGCAGGTGTAGAAGCACGGTGGCTAGGAAAAACTCCCTAGAAAGGCCAGAACCTAGGAAGAAACCTAGAGAGGAACCAGGCTATGAGGGGTGGCCAGTCCTCTTCTGGCTGTGCCAGGTGGAGATTATAACAGAACATGGCCAAGATGTTCAAATGTTCATAGATGACCAGCAGCGTCAAATAATAATAGTAATCACAGTGGTTGTAGAGGGTGCAACAGGTCAGCACCTCAGGAGTAAATGTCAGTTGGCTTTTCATAGCCATTCATTCAGAGTATCTCTACCGCTCCTGCTGTCTCTAGAGTGTTGAAAACAGCAGGTCTGGGACAAGGTAGCACATCCGGTGAACAGGTCAGGGTTCCATAGCCGCAGGCAGAACAGTTGAAACTGGAGCAGCAGCACGACTAGGTGGACTGGGGACAGCAAGGAGTCATCAGGCCAGGTAGTCCTGAGGCATGGTCCTAGGCCTCAGGTCCTCCGTGAGAAAGAAAGAAAGAAAGAAAGAAAGAGAGAGAAAAAAAGAAAGAGAATTGGAGAGAGCATACTTAAATTCACACAGGACACCGGATAAGACAGAAGAAATACTCCAGATATAACAGACTGACCCTAGACCTCTGACACAAACTATTGCAGCATAAATACTGGAGGCTGAGACAGGAGGGGTCGGGAGACACTGTGGCCCCGTCCGACGATACCCCCGGACAGGGCCAAACAGGCAGGATATAACCGCACCCACTTTGCCAAAGCACAGCCCCCACACCACTAGAGGGATATCTTCAACCACCAACTTACTAACCTGAGACAAGGCCGAGTATAGCCCATGAAGATCTCCCCCACGGCACGAACCCAAGGGGGGGCGCCAAACCGGACAGGAAAATCACGTCAGTGACTCAACCCAGTCAGTGATGCACCCCTCTTAGGGACACTATGGAAGAGCACAAGTAAGCCAGTGACTCAGCCCCTGTAATAGGGTTTGAGGCAGAGAATCCCAGTGGAGAGAGGGGAACCGGCCAGGCAGAGACAGCAAGGGCAGTTCGTTGCTCCAGTGCCTTTCCGTTCACCTTCACACTCCTGGGCCAGACTACACTCAATCATAGGAAGAGATGAGTCTTCAATAAAGACTTAAAGGTCGAGACCGAGTCTGCGTCTCTCACATGGATAGGCAGACCATTCCATAGAAATGGAGCTCTATAGGAGAAAGCCCTGCCTCCAGCTGTTTGCTTAGAAATTGTAGGGACAGTAAGGAGGCCTGCGTCTTGTGACCGTAGCGTACGTGTAGGTATGTACGGCAGGACCAAATCAGAAAGATAGGTAGGAGCAAGTTCATGTAATGCTTTAGAGGTTAACAGTAAAACCTTGAAATCAGCCCTAGCCTTAACAGGAACAAAAGCATGGATACATTTTTCTGCATAATCTTTGGACAGAAAGCTTCTGATTATTGCAATGTTACGTTGATGGAAAAAAGCTGTCCTTGAAACAGTCGTGATATGTTCGTCAAAAGAGAGATCAGGGTCCAGAGTAACGCCGAGGTCCTTCACATTTTTATTTGAGACGAGTGTAAAACCATTAAGATTAATTGTCAGATTCAACAGAAGATCTCTTTGTTTCTTGGGACCTAGAACAAGCATCTCTGTGTTGTCCGAGTTTAAAAGTAGAACATTTGCCGCCATCCACTTCCTTATTTCTGAAACACAGGCTTTAAGGGATGGCAATTTTGGGGCTTCACCATGTTTCATCGAAATGTACAGCTGTGTGTCGCCCGCATAGCCGTGAAAGTTAACATTATGTTTCCGAATGACATCACCAAGAGGTAAAATATATAGAGATGATGGGATCCTTATCTTAAAACATACACACAACTACTACCACAAAATTCAATGACAGATACTTTTCTCCAAGAAGGTCTGAGTGGCACTTGGAGGTGCCACTGTGATAATGAAGATGGTTTGCCTAAGACTACCACAACAATTACATTGTCTATGCTAAATGTGTTTACATTGTAAAGAAAGAAAAGTTAGGCTATAAGAAATACTTTTTATTCAATGGGGCTAGGCAAAGCAGAGATGACACATTCGATTTTCATTATAGCAAGCTACTGTAGGAGAACTGATGGATGGGTTAGCTATGTTAGGAATTCTGTTAGGTTGTTTAACAAGGCAACTACTGTCACCATTGGCCTCATGGGCCGAGGGACACCTGTATGTTTGACAGAGCTTGAAGAATTTTTGAAAGAATAATGGTCAAATGTTGCACGATCCCGGTGTGGAAAGCTTTGGAGACTTACCCAGAAAGACTCACCGATATAATCGCTGCCAAAGGTGCTTCTACAAAGTATTGACTCAGGGGTGCTAATTTCCTGTCACTGTGAAGTGTGTGCGTGTGTGAGACCACCACCATGTCTCCTAATTATCTCCTTCGTTGATCTATTTGATGCTTGTCATAAAATAAAGATTAGCATCTTAGTGTTGGCGCTTAGCCCAGTAGAATGGCAGATCAGATGAATCATGCCAGCAAAATGTCAGGCAATAAAAATCCTACCTATCCGAAATGTTGTCCCATTTCCAAACCACAAAAAGGAAGGAAATAATTAAGGGGGAAAATCTGTTAGATCTATAAAAAGTAAATCAAATCAAATTTTATTTGTCACATGCCCCGAATACAACAGGTGTAGACCTTATTGTGAAATGCTTACTTATAAGCCCTTAACCAACAATGCAGTTCAAGAAATAGAGTTAAGAAAATAAACAAAAGTACAACATTTTATAAAAAGTAACAATAAAATAACAATAACGAGGCTATATACGGGGGTACCGGTACCGAGTCAATGTGCGGGGGTACAGGTTAGTCGAGGTAATTTGTACATGTAGGTAGGGGTAAAGTGTCTATGCATAGATAATAAACAGCGAGTAGCAGCAGTGTAACAACAAGGGGGGGGGGGTTCCCTTACGGTAGCAGAGAGAAAAGTCTATGACCAGGGTGACTGGAGTCTTTGACAATTTTTTGGGCTTTCCTCTGACACTGCCTGGTATATAGGTCCTGGATGGCAGGAAGCTTGGCCCCAGTGATGTACTGGGCCGTACTCACTACCCTCTGTAGTGCCTTACGGTCGGATACCAAGCAGTTGCCATACCAGGCAGTGATGCAACTGGTCAGGATGCTCTCGATGGTGCAGCTGTAGAACTTTTTGAGGATCTGGGGACCCATGCCAAATCTTTTCAGTCTCCTGAGGGGGAAAAGGTGTTGTCGTGCTCTCTTCACAACTGTCTCGGTGTGTTTGGACCATGTTAGTTTGTTGGTGATGTGGACACCAAGGAACATGAAACACTCGACCCGCTCCACCCGCTCCACCTGGCCCTCCTTTTCCTGTAGTCCATGATCAGCTCCTTTGTCTTGATCACGTTGAGGGAGAGTTTGTTGTCCTGGCCACACTGCCAGGTCTCTGACCTCCTCCCTATAAGCTGTCTCATCGTTGTCGGTAATCAGGACTACCACTGTTGTGTTGTCAGCAAACTTAACGATTGTGTTGGAGTCATGCTTGGCCATGCAGTTGTGGGTGAACAGGGAGTATACAAGGGGACTAAGCATGCACCCCTTGTTGAGGATCAGCGTGGCAGATGTGTTGTTGCCTACCCTTACCACCTGGGGAGGGCCCATCAGGAAATCCAGGATCCAGTTGCAGAGGGAGGTGTTTAGTCCCAGGGTCCTTAGCTTAGTGATGAGATTTGTGGGCACTCTTGTGTTGAATGTTGAGCTGTAGTCAATGAACAGCATTCTCACATAGGTGTTCCTTTTGTCCAGGTGGGAAAGGGCAGTGTGGAGTGTGATTGAGATTGTATCATCTGTGGATTTGTTGGGGCGGTATGCAAATTGGAGTGGGTCTAGGGTTTCCGGGATGATAGTGTTGATGTCAGTCATGACCAGCCTTATTAAACACTTCATGGCTACCGACGTGAGTGCTATGGGGCGGTAGTCATTTAGGTAGGTTACCTTCACTTTCTTGGGCACAGGAACTATGGTGGTCTGCTTGAAACATGTAGGTATTATAGACTCGAAAATGACGATGAGGTACTTGCCAGTTGGTCCTAGTATGCTCTGAGAACACGTCCTGGTAATCTGTCTGGCCTTGTGAATGTTGACCTGTTTAAAGGTCTTGCTACAGAGAGTGTGATTACACAGTCGTCTGGAACAGCTGGTGCTCTCATGCATGCTTCAGCATAAAAGGCATTTAGCTCATCTGGTAGGCTCGCATCACTGGGCAGCTCGTGGCTGGGTTTCCCTTTGTTGTCCATAATATTTTGCAAGCCCTGCCACATCCGACGAGCGTCAGAGCCGGTGTAGTAGGATTCAATCTTAGTCCTGCATTGACGCTTGGCCTATTTGATGGTTCACCTGAGGGCATAGCGGGATATCTTTTAAGCATCCGGAATAGCGTCCTGCTCCTTGAAAGCAGTAGCTCTAGCCTTTAGCTCGGTGCGGATGTTGCCTGTAATCCATGGCTTCTGGTTGGGATATGTACGTACGGACAGCGTGGGGACGATGTTGTCAATGCCCTTGTTAAATGAAGCCGGTGACTGAGGTGGTATACTCCTCAATGCCATTGGATGAATCCCGGAATATATTCCAGTCTGTGTTAGCAAAACAGTCCTGTAGCGTAGGATCCGCATCATCTGACCACTTCCATATTGAGCAAGTCACTGGTTCTTCCTGCTTTAGTTTTAGCTTGTATGTAAACAGGAATCAGAAGGATAGAATTATGGTCAGATTTGCCAAATGGAGGGTGAGGGAGAGCTTTGAATGCACCTCTGTGTGTGGAGTAAAGGTGGTCTATAGCTTTTTCCCTCTGGTTGCACATGTGACATGCTGGTAGAAATGAGGTAAACAAATTGAAGTTTTCCTGCATTAAAGTCCCTGGCCACTAGGAGCGCCGCTTCTGGATAAGCATTTTCTTGTTTGCTTATGGCCTTATACATCTTGAGTGCGGTCTTAGTGCCAGCATCGGTTTGTGGTTTTGAATAGACGCCTATGAAAAATATAGATGAAAACTCTCTTGGTAGATAGTGTGGTTTACAGCTTATCATGAGGTACTCTACCTCAGGCGAGCAATTCCTCGAGACTTCCTTGATATTAGACATCGCGCACCAGCTGTTATTGACAAATAGACACCCCCACCCCTCGTCTTACCAGACGTAGCTATTCTGTCCTGCCGATGCATGGAAAACCCAGCCAACTGTATATTATCTGCGTCATCTTTCAGTCACGACTCTATGAAACATAAGATATAACAGTTTTTAATGTCCCATTGGTAGGATAGTCTCGAACAGAGATCATCCAGTTTATTCTCCAGAGATTGCACGTTGGCCAATAGAACGAATGGTAGAGGCGGGTTACCCACTCTCTGACGAATTCCCACAAGGCACCCCGAACTCTGCCCCCTATATTTCAGTCTTTTCTTCATGCAAATGAAAGGGGATTTGGGCCTGGTCTTGGAAAAGCAGTATATCCTTCGCGTCGGACTCATTAAAGAAAAATCTTTGTCCAGTTCGATGTGAGTAATTGCTGTTCTGATATCCAGAAGCTCTTTTCAATCATAAGAGATGGTAGCAGAAACATTATGTACAAAATAAGTTACAAACAATGCGAAAAAAACACACAAAATAGCACAGTTGGTTAGGAACCTGTAAAACGGCAGCCATCCCTGCTGTTATCAATCACTGGCTACGTGTGAAGACACAGCATAGTTTGGTGGAGTAGAAAGTATGAGTCTAAAAAGGATGTGATGATGAAAGTGAGGCATTCTGAACTGAAGGTTTTCAGATGAGGTCATGAAATAAGAATTGGGGAATTCAGCAGCTAACACGATTGCCTCTGTCACGACTGACTAGGTGTGTAAAAGGAATCAAACGCAGAGAGCAGAGAGGTCCAGTGGAAAGATGCACTTTAATGCAGCACCAAAAGTAAATGCCCAATCACGCAGGGCGCAAAACACTGACCAACCCAATACAATGGGTAACACGGTCCAGAGCACAAAACAACACCAAATGACACAACCGTGAACATAAAAATAATCCCGCACAACACAGGGGCGGGTTTCACAACCTAAATAGGGAAGTAAATCAAACACACACAAACAAGGAACAGGTGTAACTAATTAGACAAAACTAAACGAAAAGAAAAAGGGATCGGTGGCGGCTAGTAGGTAGACCGCCGAGCATCACCCGAACAGGCGGGGGAGCCATCTTCGGCAGGAGTCGTGACAGTACCCCCACCCCTGACGCGCGGCTCCTGCAGCACGCCGCCACCGGCCTCGAGGGCGGCCCGGAGGGCGAAATGCCCCCCACCGGTACCCAGCACCTCTCCTCCGGACTGTACCCCTCCCAGTCCACGAGGTACTGTAGGCCCCTCACCCGGCGTCTCGAGTCCACAATGCTACGTACTGTGTACGCCGGGGACCCAACGATGTCCAGAGGTGGCGGAGGGACCTCAGGCACCTCACCTTCTTGTAGGGGACCAGCCACCACCGGCCTGAGGAGAGACACATGAAACGAGGGGTTAATACGATAATAAGTAGGAAGTTGTAACCTATAACACACCTCGTTTATCCTCCTCAGGACTTCAAATGGCCCCACACACTGCGGCCCCAGCTTCCGGCATGGCAGGCGGAGGGGCAGGTTTCGGGTCGAGAGCCAGACCTTGTCCCCCGGTGCGAATACGGGGGCCTCACTGCGGTGCTGGTCAGCGCTCTTCTTCTGCCGTCCACCCGCCAGTCTCAACGATTCCTGGACAGCTCTCCAGGTGTCCTATGAGCGCTGCACCCATTCCTCCACCGCAGGAGCCTCGGTCTGGCTCTGATGCCATGGGGCCAGGACCGGCTGGTAACCCAACACACACTGGAAGGGAGACATGTTCGTCAAGGAGTGGCGAGAGTTCTGAGCGAGCTCTGCCCAAGGAACATACCTCGCCCACTCCCCTGGCCGGTCCCGGCAATACGACCGCAGAAACCTGCCCACATCCTGGTTTAATCGCTCCACCTGCCCATTACTCTCGGGGTGGAAACCCGAGGTCAAGCTGACCGAGACCCCCAGCCTCTCCATAAACGCCCTCCAAACTCTGGACGTGAACTGGGGACCCCGATCAGAGACGATGTCCTCAGGCACCCCGTAGTGCCGCAAGACATGGGTAAACAGAGCCTCCGCAGTCTGCAGGGCCGTAGGGAGACCGGGCAATGGGATGAGACGGCAGGACTTAGAGAACCGATCCACAACGACCAGGATCGTGGTACTTCCCTGGGACGGGGGAAGATCGGTGAGAAAGTCCACCGACAAGTGTGACCACGGCCGTTGTGGAACGGGGAGGGGCTGTAACTTCCCTCTAGGCAGGTGTCGAGGAGCCTTGCTCTGAGCGCACACTGAGCAGGAGGAGACATAAAACCTCACATCCTTAGCCAACGTGGGCCACCAGTATCTCCCCCTAAGACTCCGCACTGTCCTCTCAATGCCAGGATGACCCGAGGAGGGTAGAGTATGAGCCCAACGAAGTAACCTGTCCCGGACACCTTGCGGCACATACTTAGCCCCTGCTGGACACTGAGGGGGAGCAGGCTCCAACCGCGAGGCCCTCTCTATCTCCGCGTCCACCTCCCATACCACCGGTGCCACGAGACACGAAGGTGGAAGGATGGGGGTCGGCTCGATGGACCGCTCCTCGGTATCATATAGGTGGGACAGTGCGTCGGCCCTGGTATTTAGGGAGCCTGGCCGGTACGAGATGGTGAAGCGGAACCGGGTAAAAAACATGGCCCATCTAGCCTGAGGCGGATTTAGTCTCCTCGCAGCCCGGATATACTCGAGATTACGATGGTCAGTCCAGATGAGAAAAGGGTGCTTAGCCCCCTCAAGCCAATGTCTCCACACCTTCAGAGCCTTGACTACAGCTAACAACTCCCTGTCCCCCACGTCATAGTTTCGCTCCGCCGGACCGAGCTTCTTCGGAAAAAAAGCACAAGGGCGGAGCTTTGGTGGCGCACCCGAGCGCTGGGACAGCACGGCCCCTACTCCAGCCTCGGAC
>NC_052323.1:21924913-21954913 GCF_016432855.1 Salvelinus namaycush
AGGTTTTACAGTGCAATGGAGCTTCTCGCAGCATGAGGATTGGCCGGGTAAGTATGTCAGTTTAACAGTGAACACACCCTCATAGCTGAATGGACACACTCAGGGCTCCCCTGCTGTGCCTGTGACCAGACTACAACTCATCATGGAGCACGCATATGCATGCGCGCACACACACACACACACACACACACACACACACACACACACACACACACACACACACACACACACACACACACACACACACACACACACACACACACACACACACACACACACACACACACATACACACACCATGTCCACCAGATCCCACCACTCATCTACAGTCTCCCACAACTCCAGGTGCTGTAGTAACACACAGAAACATAGACACACATTCACACACGTAGAGACACACACACACACACACACACACACACACACACACACACACACACACACACACACACACACACACACACACACACACACACACACACACACACACACACACACACACATACACACACACACCAAAACCGTCACCTACACTCACACCCATTTAAAAACCCTGAACACCTGTGAAGGTACCTTGGATCACCTGCATTCCTCTAAAACAATACACAGACAATGACAGGCGGCGGATGATGACATGAATGACTGATGTAAGTTAGTTGGAGCGACTCATCAAAAACTAGCGCATCACTTCCTGTACCAGGACAGGACACCACATCCAGTTGCGTCTGTGATAAATGTCCCCAGTGAAAAAAACAACTGCGTGTGGATCATACTCATGTAAACATAAACCTTTACACAGGGGTGATTCATATTGCATGATGACAGAATCATATCACAGTTCAAACAGGGAGATCCTAAATCAGAGGAAGTCAAAGTAAAGAGGTCTATAAAATGAGGAGTCTGTATTAGAAAGGCTACAAAAACTCAACTGGACCTCTGGCTTCAGCACACAGCAAAAGGCACCACAATATTATTCTATTGTCTAACTCGTGAAAAAATTGACACGGAATAATTTTTTCTCTCTCTCATAATGCTGTAAATCAAAAACTTTACATATAAATATTTTTCCCCTATAAAAAAAGTATTTGCTGTTAGCTAGTAGACAATTTTTGCTAAAATGAAAATAAATATTTCATTTGTTTAGAATATCTGTCTGTTATACAAAATAAAAATATGTCTCTACTCCACTGTTGTCTTTAGGTGGGTCAAAGGTTTTGGGGTCAGGGGTTAGAGGTCAGTGGTCAAGGTGGGCGGGTCTTAAAGGGGTGTGTTGTCATGTTTCGAGGAGCGCGACTGGGGGAATTTACTGTGTCCATTGCTGCGGGGGCTTGGTCGCCCCTGTGCCCGGTGAGTCCGTATGTCAGTGGTGGTGCCAGGGGCGGTAGATGATCGGCACCCACGTTCGCACGGCTCCATGTTCATGTTCTGCATACTGAGGAAGGGCGTGCTCTCCCCATGCCCTTCCTCTTCCTCCTCCTCCTCCTCTGATTGGCTGAAGCTCTGAGAACTGTAGTCCCGTAGGCCCATTGCATGCTGGGAGAAGTGTCCGTTGAGGTGGTTCCGACGCGGGCGCCGGCGGCTCCTGATTGGTTCGCGGGAGGAGGCGTACTCCTGGGTGGTCTCGTAGGCCTCGTCGTCAGGGAGACGGTAGGGGCTAGACGGAAGGCTGCCCGTGCTCTCCGTCAGATAGGGTTGGCGCGGGCGACGGGGCGGCCGGTACAACAGTCCATCCTGCAAGGACAGAAACAGAGATGAGACTGTCTCAGAAACACAATGTAACACACGAGATACTGCAGTTTCTAACTAACAACAACGTACACTAACAACTGTAATCTACAACTAACATTGTACACTACACACTATAATCTACAACTAACATTAAACACTACCCACTGTAATCTACAACTAACATTATACACTACACACTATAATCTACAACTAACATTAAACACTACCCACTCTAATCTACAACTAACATTAAACACTACCCACTCTAATCTACAACTAATATCGTTCTCTACCCACTCTAATCTACAACTAACATTATACACTACCCACTCTAATCTACAACTAACATCCTACACTACCCACTCTAATCTACAACTAACATTAAACACTACCCACTCTAATCTACAACTAATATCGTTCTCTACCCACTCTAATCTACAACTAACATTAAACACTACCCACTCTAATCTACAACTAATATCGTTCTCTACCCACTCTAATCTACAACTAACATTAAACACTACCCACTGTAATCTACAACTAACATTATACACTACCCACTCTAATCTACAACTAACATTAAACACTACCCACTTTAATCTACAACTAACATTATACACTACCCACTCTAATCTACAACTAACATTAAACACTACCCACTCTAATCTACAACTAACATTAAACACTACCCACTCTAATCTACAACTAACATTATACACTACCCACTTTAATCTATAACTAACATCGTACACTACCCACTCTAATCTACAACTAACATTGTACACTACCCACTCTAATATACAACTAACATCGAACACTACCCACTCTAATCTACAAATAACATTGTACACTACCCACTTTAATCTACAACTAACGTTATGCACTACCCACTTTAATATACAACTAACATCCTACACTACCCACTCTAGTCTACAACTAACATTATACACTACCCACTTTAATCTATAACTAACATCGTACACTACCCACTCTAATCTACAACTAACATTATACACTACCCACTCTAATCTACAAATAACATTGTACACTACCCACTTTAATCTACAACTAACGTTATGCACTACCCACTTTAATCTACAACTAACATCCTACACTACCCACTCTAGTCTACAACTAACATTATACACTACCCACTTTAATCTATAACTAACATCGTACACTACCCACTCTAATCTACAACTAACATTATACACTACCCACTCTAATATACAACTAACATTATACACTACCCACTCTAATCTACAACTAACATCCTACACTACCCACTCTAATCTACAACTAACATTAAACACTACCCACTCTAATCTACAACTAATATCGTTCTCTACCCACTCTAATCTACAACTAACATTAAACACTACCCACTCTAATCTACAACTAATATCGTTCTCTACCCACTCTAATCTACAACTAACATTAAACACTACCCACTCTAATCTACAACTAATATCGTTCTCTACCCACTCTAATCTACAACTAACATTAAACACTACCCACTGTAATCTACAACTAACATTATACACTACCCACTCTAATCTACAACTAACATTAAACACTACCCACTCTAATCTACAACTAACATTAAACACTACCCACTCTAATCTACAACTAACATTAAACACTACCCACTCTAATCTACAACTAATATCGTTCTCTACCCACTCTAATCTACAACTAACATTAAACACTACCCACTGTAATCTACAACTAACATTATACACTACCCACTCTAATCTACAACTAACATTAAACACTACCCACTTTAATCTACAACTAACGTTATGCACTACCCACTTTAATCTACAACTAACATCCTACACTACCCACTCTAGTCTACAACTAACATTATACACTACCCACTTTAATCTATAACTAACATCGTACACTACCCACTCTAGTCTACAACTAACATTATACACTACACACTATAATCTACAACTAACATTGTACACTACCCACTCTAATATACAACTAACATCGAACACTACCCACTCTAATCTACAACTAACGTTATGCACTACCCACTTTAATCTATAACTAACATCGTACACTACCCACTCTAATCTACAAATAACATTGTACACTACCCACTTTAATCTACAACTAACGTTATGCACTACCCACTTTAATATACAACTAACGTTATGCACTACCCACTTTAATCTACAACTAACAACATTGTACACTACCTCCTCTAGTTTACAACAACACGATAAGGAAGTGGAAAATATGACTCATGAATCCCAGTTGTTATATGGTCTGCTTTCTGCCATTTGTGTAGCCACGTTGTCACGAGTGGGTTTAGCGGCAGGGTCATGGTCACCTGGGGGCATCTCAGCAGGGGCTGGTCATCCTCCCGGTGGTAGGCTGCGGTGGCAGGCGGCAGGGCGAGGGCGTGGCCCGTATTGGGAGATGTGATGTGGAAGGTGGGCACCTGGGGGGACAGCGGGGGGTAGTGGAACTCGACAGGTGACAGACGGGCTGGCGTGGTCAACGCTGACACATACCTGTGGGGAGGAAGGGGGGAAACAGAGACACGAACAAACAATTTTTTTTATTACATCTGGTTCAGAGGCCCAAAACTGAGAACATTGACAACAACTAATATTGTGGTTTTTACATCTACAAATTGTTGGTGAAGATTCAATCTAGTCGTCTCACCTGTCGCTGTGAGGTGAATCTCTCAGAGAGTCGTAGGAGTCTCCATACTGCAGGCTGGCTCCCTCAGAACAGCCCCAGTAGGCGGCCCTCTGTGCCCGTGCCTCCATGCAGGTCGGGCTGCTGCATTTACTGGTGCCCACTGACGAGGAGAGCGCCCCTGACTGGAAGTCTGAGTTCATACTGTCTGTCCTCTCTATACTCCACGTCCGCTCCTCATGTCTATAGGGAGAGGGGAGTAAGTAAGGAAAGGGCTTTGGGAAATTTCTCATCAGCAGAAATGCCCTGACGTGTGTGTGTGTGTGTGTGTGTGTGTGTGTGTGTGTGTGTGTGTGTGTGTGTGTGTGTGTGTGTGTGTGTGTGTGTGTGTGTGTGTGTGTGTGTGTGTGTGTGTGTGTGTGTGTGTGTGTGTGTCTCTACGTGTGTGAATGTGTGTCTATGTTTCTGTGTGTTACTACAGCACCTGGAGTTGTGGGAGACTGTAGATGAGTGGTGGGATCTGGTGGACATTCGGCTTCCTGCGAAGTTTACGGATTCTTCTGGTCCATGCTGTATAATACTACACTCTGTGGTAGGAGCGTTCTTTGAGATGTACTGTGAAAGGAAGAGAGAGATATGCATTGTGGGAGCAGCATGGGCATGGGCGATATGGGAATAAGGACGTGTTATAACACCCGTTACAAACAAAACAAATCTGTTTCTGAGCCTGAGGTAGGTTGTAGGCCCTGTATACACTCAGTTTGTACAACTGGTGTACAATGTATTTGACAAAACAATCGTGATCCAACGGAAGGTTTGTCTGCACAAAAATGTTTACACAGCGATTTTCGAGAAACAATGGTTGTGTAGAAAAGCGTGTGCAGACAAACTCTCTGTAGTATAACAGAAATATCACTTCTACCACAACTGTCAAATGTGTTGTACATCAGTTGTACAACCTGAGTGGGTATGGGGCCGTAGTGACTCACATCGACCATGGGGATCTCCTCAGGCCCTGGCCCGGGGTGGTTGGGACCGTTAGCCAGCATGCGGTTGGGCTGCTCCACACACTGGTTCTGGTTAATGCTCTGGTTCAGGTGGCCATGCATCTTCTTCCTCTGCTTCCTGTAGGACATACGCAATAAAAAGTGTAATGAGTTATTGTTCTAGAATACATTGAGAATGATAGTAGATAAGGAAAAATAGTAGGTAAGGAAAAATGTTGATAGAAAATGTAATAAATACAAACTACATTGTTACAGTCATTTTATAAATGTCTGTCATCAAAATACCCGGCTTCAAACATTAATACTTTTTTATATATAATTAGTTAGTAAAGCTTAATTTCCGACATTATTGCTGTGATCATTGTGCAGCCCCACTCAGTGAATGCCTCCTGGGCTCCGTGAAGAACTGGTTGAAATTATGTCATAATGATGCCATTAAAATCAGGGTGGGCTCTGTACAGTACCAGTACGTACTTGGTTTTGCAGTATGCCACCACACAGACCATGCCCACTACCAACAGTGCCACACAGATGCCTGTGATGGTCAACACCCGCCGCTGGTACAGCTCCTCTGCCTCTGTGAACAAACCACACACGCACACACACACACACACACACACACACACACACACACACACACACACACACACACACACACACACACACACACACACACACACACACACACACACACACACACACACACACACACACACACACACACACACACACACACACACACACACACACACACACACACACACACACACACACACACACACACACACACACACACACACACACACACACACACACACACACACACACACACACACACAAACACACACAAATACACATACATGTGAGCGCTACTCTACAGGAATATTCAAACAAAAGCTAACTCAGCTCCTCCCCTTTCCCTCCATACTCTGACATCACTGACCTATGACATCTAACCTCCCTAAAAGTAATCAATGGTGTTCCTCCTTCACCTTAATAGTGCTAACCTTAGACAAACCAAAACCGTGATGGTATTAACCCTGTAGGTTAACAGTGGCTTAGCCACAACATAGGCTGTTTCAGTTAGGAGGTGCTTATATTTGTCCTGTTTCACACATGTTCAAGCATGTAACAGTTCAACTTACAACGTCCAACAGTTAACCTCTAGTAGACTTTTTTTACTGGTAATACTAGCTTCTGTCGGTTTACTGTATGTCAAGTTCAAACAATCTCCTAGAAACTAGGCCTCATTCTACATAGACCTCCATGTTGCAATGTGTGGTTGGTCTGGATTTCCCCTCTGCTTTCCCTACGTGCACTAATGTATCATAATGTCTATGGAATGTATGTCAAAGAGGTCTAAGGACACATGCCTGTATGATGGAATCAGATGATAATCGTAAGAAAAAAAGCATTTTAGAGCAAAAACACCACAATGGTTTGGGGATATTTATAAAACTCACCAGCAACTAAATAAACACGTTTAAATCGACCAGAGAACGCACGGATATAGAACTCACAGATTACTCAGTCTTCATACGTTAACGAGGGAAATATAATGCAGCTTTTGCATGAGAGTTATCATTATTTTGCAAGGTTTAATGTGGTTTTCTGATAGTTTGTGTCAAATCAAAAGTGTCTAGAATCTCTGTTGTCATGGTGAAGCTTTATGAATACCTCCCTGTCAGGTGTTCTGATGGTGTTTGACTGACCAATGAGCAGAAGGCTCATTGTGGCAGAACATTGTCAGCAGATAAGTCACAATGACAGAGTAAAACAAACAGAACATGGAGAGAGGGGGAACGAAAGAAAGAAAGAAAGAAAGAAAAAGAAAGATGGAAAGAGGAGACGGCCAGACGGTGGAGGAAGAGGGGCTGGGAAGGTGTGGGGAGGGGGTGTCTAAAATGGGGTGGTGGTGGGGCTTTTAGTGCTAAAGGTAGGGGGACTGGGGTGCTGTCTAGAGAGCCTTAGCCTGGCATTGTATGTGTGTCACAGAAGAGGGGACTGATAGGGAATGAGATTGGTGGTTGGCTGCTACTGAAGGAGCTAGGTCACTATCACTTGCAGGAGCCTCTGATTCAATGCCAATCAACTGGGGAATGCTGGACCTACCACCTACCAGTGGCTGTCTCTATGGAAGATAGTCTTATGGGACGCTGTCTATTGTTTCAGGTGTGGTGTTACTGATATATAACCATCAGCACATTTCTCGCCAGTTTGTCTCTCTGTGACTCAAAAGCTTCACTCATAATGTAGCCTCATACCTTCTGCTTCCACAGTGTCTTCCTCTCCATCATCAACATGTCTGTGGCTTTGCTGTCTCCCTCTCTATACAGTAACATAATGGCGTGTACAACAAAGCTTAGTTTCAAGGTTTTCTATAATTGAGAGAGAGGGCTAGCATGCATGCAGATTGACAAGTGTCTTTGGACCTGGTAGGTTAGTGGGCAAGTGACAGATCGACAGATCAGAGAAGAGCTATTGGTTCTAGAGAGATGGTAGTAGTAATGTGTGACTGTGAGAGGATATTGGCAACTCTTAAAATTAATAATATACATTCAAATGAATAATTGTTCCATACCCATAAATTCAATTCCAAGATGCTCTGCCAACGCAGAAAGTTGGACACAATGAAAAGGAAAGAGAACAAGTTTCAGAGAGTGATTGTCTACATTGGAACATAGATATATAGATAGTAGATACTAAACCATGAGGTTAGTATGGAATTGTTCCGTGACGTACAGTAATAATCGTTACTGGCAGGTGCCACGTCCAGTAACAGACAGACAACGCAGACAGCCGCAGCTCTGTGACCCCAGAAACGAAAGGAAAGGAAAGAAAGAAGCATAACTAATAAAAGAGAGAGGGAAGCAGGCAGGAGACATGCAGAGACAGAGACAGAGACAGAGACAGCCACTTCACTTACTGCCATATTTACTAGACCTCATTTCTGGGGTAAACTATTTTTTTTTGTGGACAAAAAAATGAACAAATAAAACAAGATAAAAAAGCAATTTGTTACTTTCCAACCTTTTGGAGATGAGGCTGGTTGGCACAGAAATGGGAGCAGCTTTTTAGGTCGACAGATTAATGACATGTTCTAATTGTGTCTCTCATTGTTTCTTGTGTTTACTAAAAATAGTATTTTTTATCACATTGTCACCCTATAGCTTCTATCTGGTCTTTTTTTTCCTGAAATGATTATGATAAAGTATGACAGTGTTTTCTATTTTACAGCGTGAGCACCAGTAGAAAAAGGTGTGCCCTTAATTTACTTGTATGATGCCACCCCTGATAAAACAACCTGGTCTCATAGATTAGACGTAACATAGTAAATGTAAATCTGTGACACTCAAATTAGTATGATATGATACGTTCGTTATGATTTCATAGAACAGAAGATAACTTAACTCAAAAACTATAAGCATGGTAGTTGATCAGGGTGTATGGATAAGCGTATAACACGAATGTCTAGCAATCCAAAGGTTGCGTGTTCAAATCTCATCACGGACAACTTTAGCATTTTAGATAATTAGCAACTTTGCAACTACAGTAGTGGCCAAAAGTTTTGAGAATGACACAAATATTAATTTTCACAAAGTCTGCTGCCTCAGTTTGTATGATGGCGATTTGAATATACTCCAGAATGTTATGTAGAGTGATCAGATGAATTGTAATTCACTGCAAAGTCCTTTTTTGCCATGCAAATGAATTGACTCCCCAAAAAACATTTCCACTGCATTTCAGCCCTGCCACAAAAGGACCAGCTGACATCATGTCAGTGATTCTCTCGTTAACACAGGTGTGAGTGTTGACGAGGACAAGGCTGGAGATCACTCTGTCATGCTGATTGAGTTCGAATAACAGACTGGAAGCTTCAAAAGGAGGGTCGTGCTTGGAATCATTGTTCTTCCTCTGTCATCCATGGTTACCTGCAAAGAAACATGTGCTGTCATCATTGCTTTGCACAAAAAGGGCTTCACAGGCAAGGATATTGCTGCCAGTAAGATTGCACCTAAATCAACCATTTATCGGATCATCAAGAACTTCAAGGAGAGCGGTTCAATTGTTGTGAAGAAGGCTTCAGGGCGCCCAAGAAAGTCCAGCAAGCGCCACGACCATCTCCTAAAGTTGATTCAGCTGCGGGATCGGGGCACCACCAGTACAGAGCTTGCTCAGGAATGGCAGCAGGCAGGTGTGAGTGCATCTGCACGCACAGTGAGGCGAAGACTTTTGGAGGATGGCCTGATGTCAAGAAGGGCAGCAAAGAAGCCACTTCTCTCCAGGAAAAACATCAGGGGCAGACTAATATTCTGCAAAAGGTACAGGGATTGGACTGCTGAGGACTGGGGTAAAGTCATTTTCTCGGATGAATCCCCTTTCCGATTGTTTGGGGCATCCGGAAAAAAGCTTCTCCTTGAGAAGACAAGGTGAGCGCTACCATCAGTCCTGTGCCATGCCAACAGTAAAACATCCTGAGACCATTTATGTGTGGGGTTGCTTCTCAGCGAAGGGAGTGGGCTCACTCACAATTTTGCCTAAGAACACAGCCATGAATAAAGAATGGTACCAACACATCCTCCGAGAGCAACTTCTCCCAACCATTCAGGAACAGTTTGGTGACGAACAATGCCTTTTCCAGCATGATGGAGCACCTTGCCATGAGGCAAAAGTGATAACTAAGTGGTTCGGGGAACAAAACATCGATATTTTGGGTCCATGGCCAGGAAACTCCCCAGACCTCAATCCCATTGAGAACTTGTGGTCAATCCTCAAGAGGCGGGTGGACAAACAAAAACCCACAAATTCTTGAAAAAGAAGGGTCAACACTGCAAATATTGACTCTTTGCATCAACTTCATGTAATTGTCAATAAAAGCCTTTGACACTTATGAAATGCTTGTAATTATACTTTAGTATTCCATAGTAACATCTGACAAAAATATCTAAAGAGACTGAAGCAGCAAACTTAATATTTGTGTCATACTCAAAACCACGACTGTACTTACTACTTTTTAGCGTGTTAGCTAACCCTTCCCTAACCCTAACCTTAACCCTTTAACCTAACTCCTAACCTTAACCCTAACCACTAGACTAGCTAACATTAGCCACCTAGCTAACGTTATCATTAGCCAACTAGCTAACGTTAGCCACAACAAATTGTAATTCGTAACATATCTCATGTTTTGCAAATTCGTCTACATATTGTATAAATTGTAATTCGTAACATATCATAAGAAATTGATTATGGACATCCACAAAGGAATACATATTGTACGAAACGTAACATATCAGACTAATTGAAGTGTCCCGGATTTACGTTACAGCTACCCCTGAGTCCAGGTTGCATAGAAAAGACTGATCATTGCAGGATTAACCAAATATAATATATATGTACTGCAAATAGTATGTAGTATGTATATATTCATATTGTGCTCCCATTAGGGAAGAACGATGACAAACTAGTTCAAAGTGCTTTACTCCCAGCTACTATACTCTGTGCACTGTACTATACTTCCATGGCAGAGAACTGGTCACACAGGTAAACAGAACGTTGATGGGGCAAACAAACCAGACATTTGAATGATTTGAATATCAGAACTGATTTAGGATGAGCTCTCAGGAAATATTATGACAATGGGTTATCAGTTGCCCATCTGCAGCAGGACTACTGTACTAACATCTAGTCAGAACATCACAGATAACTACAGGTCTTCGCATCAAGCATTGCATCAAGCCATCCAAGCTGCATATCAGGTGCACCCTGTAAATGACATTCACTGTATCATTATCCAATCTCTACTGCAGCATATTGTGTAGCACATGATCAGGAGGGCATGCATAGGAACCTATGTGTTAACTCTGTTGTGTGTTTCTCTGCATGCACCTCTGCCCATTATTAAGGGGTCTACTGGTTAACCTCCTCTGTAAGGACCAGCTCCAGGTAGGACATATAGTGCAGCAGAGGAAGGTGAGAGGAATGGCAACAGGAAAGGGATAGACATAGAGGCACACACACACACACACACACACTCACACACACACACACACACACACACACACACACACACACACACACACACACACACACACACACACACAGGTACTGTAGGTATCCACCTCCAGAGCATGCAGCAGTGTCCCAATGAGGAAGACAGACAGACAGACAGACAGACAGACAGACAGACAGACAGACAGACAGACAGACAGACAGACAGACAGACAGACAGACAGACAGACAGACAGACAGACAGACAGACAGACAGACAGACAGACAGGAGGAAATGAACATACTGTAAAAACCTGCCATGACGGATTTTTGACAGCGATCACCTGTATAGTCATTTGGACACCTGATGGGGGAAACAAGCCACAGAAGGAGAGGACGGAGGGAGGAAGGAGAAAATAGTAGGTTGAGAGACGGAGGAGGGAGTACATATAAGAGGAGGGAGGGAGAGAGGGAGGGAAGGAGGGACACAAGAGAGCAGAGAACATGGAGTTAGAAACAGAGCACAACCTAACAGTATGTGACAGAGGTACAGAGAGCGCTATCAAAGACAGTACAGTATGAAGATATGTAGAAACGGCTTCTCCAATAGAAATCCCCGATCACACTTGTAGGCCATGTCATGGCGACGTTAGCTAGCATAGCTCATGCATAGAAACACGTCATTGGGTTTAACGCTTGTGTCGCGCTGAACTGCGCATGTGCAGACCATCAAATAATACTCCTTTGACATAAAGTTGTTTTTGACAAAAATGAAAACGTGTCAGTTGGTAACTTTCACGAGGTTGTCATGACAGGTTCAGGTTGTGCCGTTAGAATACGGGAATATTAACAACAAAGGACACATTTTTCCCTTCTCCCATTGACTTGCCAAACCCCAAAACCCAATCTAGTCTGTCTGGTCTGCTTTGCGACGTGTTTCCGGAAGTATCACAATGTTGCACCTCTGGGTTTGAAAACTCTGTGGTGTATGGGCATTGCTATGACATCATCACTATGAAGTCAACGCTATGATATCATTGCATGTGGAAGGCTGGAAGGTGTGGGAGGAGTCAGAGCTGAAAGCAACAGCAGAAACACCTCCTAGACATAACTGCTGGACAGGGTTTGTTTCCCAATATGCACTTTCATAGAGGTTGGGCTTGAAAAACTGCAAAGGCTAAGTCTGTAAGGAAGCCCCCCCTTTGCTGAAGGACCTCATTGACATCTAGGAGAGAAAGGTGGGGGATTGGAGTACACAGGGGATGTCCAAGTTCTCACACTTACCGTACTGTAACTACACAGCAACTACACTGTAATTACAGTGTGAGTCCAGGCAGCATAATTCTCCCTAACACATACATATCCTGATCCCTGATTTTCTAAAACAGCATTCAGTTCAACTAGTCTCACAGGGTCTGCATATTCATAAAATGCATAAAACTGCACAGGAGATATTTTTTCCTCATACAGTACCAAAGACACAACATCAATGTGGATTTTGGATCAATTAAAGCAAAAACCTCACTCAGCAAAAACCCCACTCAGCAATTTCCCATGCAGTTATAAATAGAGTAGAAGCAAAGAGTGGATCTGAGACACTTGAGGCAGCATGCAGGCTAGCAGATCCTCTCTCTCTCTCTCTCTCTCTCTCTCTCTCCCTCTCTCTCTCTCTCTCTCTCTCTCTCTCTCTCTCTCTCTCTCTCCTTCTCTCTCTCTCTCTCTCTCTCTCTCTCTACCTCCTCTCTCTCTTCCTCCTTCTCTCTCTCTCTCACCATCCCTCCTCACTTCCTCTCAACCCTTCGATCTCCCTCTCTGTCTCTCCCTCTCTCACCTCTTTCTCTCACTATTCTTCTCGCACCCTCTCACCCTCTCAATATCCTGCTATCTCCATCTCTCCCTCTTTCCCATCTCCCCACTCTCTCTCTCTTCCCCTCTTTTTGTCAGCCTTGAGAACAAGCTAAAGAAAAACAGCCTCCACTCATCTCCACAGAGGGATAAACCAGCCCTCATCTGAATGATGTCATTCCTCCATTTCATTCTCTTGTTCTGTCTCTCTGATGCTGAAGGAGGATTGGAGGGAAAGGGATTTGTCTGAGAACTGCTAACCTCTAACAAAGAATGCCAGAGCCACATCATCGCCAGGCTAGTCTACTTTGTTCATTCAGAACTGTGCTGATCTGTCTAAACAGACTGGCATCTTGGCTCAGAGAGAACACAACATAGCTCTAACTCTGTTTCTCTACGTGCAGCTCTGTCACAACATAGCTCTAGCAGGGTAGCCTAGTGGGCGGCAGGGTTGCCTAGTGGTTAGAGCGTTGGACTAGTAACCGCAAGGTTGAAAGTTCGAATCCCCGAGCTGACAAGGTACAAATATGTTGTTCTGCCCTTGATCAGCTTCCTAGGCCATCATTGAAAATAATAATTTGTTCTTAACTGACTTGCCTAGTTAAATAAAGGTAAAATAGCGCTGTCTCTCTCCACACAACTCAGACACACAACTCACAATCAGGAAGAACTACCCTTAATTCACTGGTGACATGGCTGGATACACATCTACCTCCCACAGCCTGACAGTGTAGTGTTCTGTGTAGGTTAGGGTATCAGCCAGCACCCAAACACCTCATAAGGTTTTCCTTCAGATCTTTAAAATAGGCTGTCTGTCGCAGTACGAAACGGAACAAGGTATAACTAGTTTGTAGGCTGTCTGTCGTAGTATGAAACGGAACAAGGTATAACTAGTTTTTAGGCTGTCTGTCGTAGTACGAAACGGAACAAGGTATAACTCGTTTGTAGGCTGTATGTCGTAGTACGAAACGGAACAAGGTATAACTCGTTTGTAGGCTGTCTGTCGTAGTACGAAACGGAACAAGGTATAACTCGTTTTTAGGCTGTCTGTCGTAGTACGAAACGGAACAAGGTATAACTCGTTTTTAGGCTGTCTGTCGTAGTACGAAACGGAACAAGGTATAACTCGTTTTTAGGCTGTCTGTCGTAGTACGAAACGGAACAAGGTATAACTCGTTTTTAGGCTGTCTGTCGTAGTACGAAACGGAACAAGGTATAACTCGTTTTTAGGCTGTCTGTCGTAGTACGAAACGGAACAAGGTATAACTCGTTTTTAGGCTGTCTGTCGCAGTACGAAACGGAACAAGGTATAACTCGTTTTTAGGCTGTATGTCGTAGTACGAAACGGAACAAGGTATAACTCGTTTGTAGGCTGTCTGTCGTAGTACGAAACGGAACAAGGTATAACTCGTTTTTAGGCTGTCTGTCGTAGTACGAAACGGAACAAGGTATAACTCGTTTTTAGGCTGTCTGTCGTAGTACGAAACGGAACAAGGTATAACTCGTTTTTAGGCTGTCTGTCGTAGTACGAAACGGAACAAGGTATAACTCGTTTTTAGGCTGTCTGTCGTAGTACGAAACGGAACAAGGTATAACTCGTTTTTAGGCTGTCTGTCGTAGTACGAAACGGAACAAGGTATAACTCGTTTTTAGGCTGTCTGTCGCAGTACGAAACGGAACAAGGTATAACTCGTTTTTAGGCTGTCTGTCGTAGTACGAAACGGAACAAGGTATAACTAGTTTTTAGGCTGTCTGTCGCAGTACGAAACGGAACAAGGTATAACTCGTTTGTAGGCTGTCTGTCGTAGTACGAAACGGAACAAGGTATAACTAGTTTGTAGGCTGTCTGTCGTAGTACGAAACGGAACAAGGTATAACTCGTTTGTAGGCTGTCTGTCGTAGTACGAAACGGAACAAGGTATAACTCGTTTTTAGGCTGTCTGTCGTAGTACGAAACGGAACAAGGTATAACTCGTTTTTAGGCTGTCTGTCGTAGTACGAAACGGAACAAGGTATAACTCGTTTTTAGGCTGTCTGTCGTAGTACGAAACGGAACAAGGTATAACTAGTTTTTAGGCTGTCTGTCGTAGTACGAAACGGAACAAGGTATAACTCGTTTTTAGGCTGTCTGTCGCAGTACGAAACGGAACAAGGTATAACTAGTTTGTAGGCTGTCTGTCGTAGTACGAAACGGAACAAGGTATAACTAGTTTTTAGGCTGTCTGTCGTAGTACGAAACGGAACAATGTATAACTCGTTTTTAGGCTGTCTGTCGTAGTACGAAACGGAACAAGGTATAACTAGTTTTTAGGCTGTCTGTCGTAGTACGAAACGGAACAAGGTATAACTCGTTTTTAGGCTGTTTGTCGTAGTACGAAACGGAACAAGGTATAACTAGTTTTTAGGCTGTCTGTCGCAGTACGAAACGGAACAAGGTATAACTAGTTTTTAGGCTGTCTGTCGTAATACGAAACGGAACAAGGTATAACTAGTTTGTAGGCTGTCTGTCGTAGTACGAAACGGAACAAGGTATAACTAGTTTGTAGGCTGTCTGTCGTAGTACGAAACGGAACAAGGTATAACTCGTTTTTAGGCTGTCTGTCGTAGTACGAAACGGAACAAGGTATAACTCGTTTTTAGGCTGTCTGTCACAGTACGAAACGGAACAAGGTATAACTCGTTTTTAGGCTGTCTGTCGTAGTACGAAACGGAACAAGGTATAACTCGTTTTTAGGCTGTCTGTCACAGTACGAAACGGAACAAGGTATAACTAGTTTGTAGGCTGTCTGTCGTAGTACGAAACGGAACAAGGTATAACTCATTTTTAGGCTGTCTGACACAGTACGAAACGGAACAAGGTATAACTCGTTTTTAGGCTGTCTGTCGTAGTACAAAACGGAACAAGGTATAACTCGTTTTTAGGCTGTCTGTCGTAGTATGAAACGGAACAAGGTATAACTCGTTTTTAGGCTGTCTGTCACAGTACGAAACGGAACAAGGTATAACTAGTTTTTAGGCTGTCTGTCGTAGTACGAAACGGAACAAGGTATAACTCGTTTTTAGGCTGTCTGTCGCAGTACGAAACGGAACAAGGTATAACTAGTTTGTAGGCTGTCTGTCGTAGTACGAAACGGAACAAGGTATAACTAGTTTTTAGGCTGTCTGTCGTAGTACGAAACAAGGTATAACTCGTTTGTAGGCTGTCTGTCGTAGTACGAAACGGAACAAGGTATAACTAGTTTTTAGGCTGTCTGTCGTAGTACGAAACGGAACAAGGTATAACTAGTTTTTAGGCTGTCTGTCACAGTACGAAACGGAACAAGGTATAACTAAGTCTAGCTTTTAGGCTGTCTGTCGTAGTACGAAACGGAACAAGGTATAACTCGTTTTTAGGCTGTCTGTCACAGTACGAAACGGAACAAGGTATAACTCGTTTTTAGGCTGTCTGTCGTAGTACGAAACGGAACAAGGTATAACTAGTTTTTAGGCTGTCTGTCGTAGTACGAAACGGAACAAGGTATAACTAGTTTTTAGGCTGTCTGTCGTAGTACGAAACGGAACAAGGTATAACTAGTTTTTAGGCTGTCTGTCGTAGTACGAAACGGAACAAGGTATAACTAGTTTTTAGGCTGTCTGTCGTAGTACGAAACGGAACAAGGTATAACTAGTTTTTAGGCTGTCTGTCGTAGTACGAAATGGAACAAGGTATAACTAGTTTTTAGGCTGTCTGTCGTAGTACGAAACGGAACAAGGTATAACTAGTTTTTAGGCTGTCTGTCGTAGTACGAAACGGAACAAGGTATAACTCGTTTTTAGGCTGTCTGTCGTAGTACGAAACGGAACAAGGTATAACTAGTTTTTAGGCTGTCTGTCGTAGTACGAAACGGAACAAGGTATAACTAGTTTGTAGGCTGTCTGTCGTAGTACGAAACGGAACAAGGTATAACTCGTTTTTAGGCTGTCTGTCGCAGTACGAAACGGAACAAGGTATAACTAGTTTGTAGGCTGTCTGTCGTAGTACGAAACGGAACAAGGTATAACTCGTTTTTAGGCTGTCTGTCGTAGTACGAAACGGAACAAGGTATAACTAGTTTTTAGGCTGTCTGTCGTAGTACGAAACGGAACAAGGTATAACTCGTTTTTAGGCTGTCTGTCGTAGTACGAAACGGAACAAGGTATAACTAGTTTTTAGGCTGTCTGTCGTAATACGAAACGGAACAAGGTATAACTAGTTTGTAGGCTGTCTGTCGTAGTACGAAACGGAACAAGGTATAACTCGTTTGTAGGCTGTCTGTCGTAGTACGAAACGGAACAAGGTATAACTCGTTTTTAGGCTGTCTGTCGTAGTACGAAACGGAACAAGGTATAACTCGTTTTTAGGCTGTCTGTCGTAGTACGAAACGGAACAAGGTATAACTCGTTTTTAGGCTGTCTGTCGTAGTACGAAACGGAACAAGGTATAACTCGTTTTTAGGCTGTCTGTCGTAGTACGAAACGGAACAAGGTATAACTAGTTTTTAGGCTGTCTGTCGTAGTACGAAACGTAACAAGGTATAACTCGTTTTTAGGCTGTCTGTCGTAGTACGAAACGGAACAAGGTATAACTAGTTTTTAGGCTGTCTGTCGTAATACGAAACGGAACAAGGTATAACTAGTTTGTAGGCTGTCTGTCGTAGTACGAAACGGAACAAGGTATAACTAGTTTGTAGGCTGTCTGTCGTAGTACGAAACGGAACAAGGTATAACTCGTTTTTAGGCTGTCTGTCACAGTACGAAACGGAACAAGGTATAACTCGTTTTTAGGCTGTCTGTCACAGTACGAAACGGAACAAGGTATAACTCGTTTTTAGGATGTCTGTCGTAGTATGAAACGGAACAAGGTATAACTCGTTTTTAGGCTGTCTGTCACAGTACGAAACGGAACAAGGTATAACTAGTTTTTAGGCTGTCTGTCGTAGTACGAAACGGAACAAGGTATAACTCGTTTTTAGGCTGTCTGTCGTAGTACGAAACGGAACAAGGTATAACTAAGTCTAGCTTTTAGGCTGTCTGTCGTAGTACGAAACGGAACAAGGTATAACTCGTTTTTAGGCTGTCTGTCACAGTACAAAACGGAACAAGGTATAACTCGTTTTTAGGCTGTCTGTCGTAGTACGAAACGGAACAAGGTATAACTAGTTTTTAGGCTGTCTGTCGTAGTACGAAACGGAACAAGGTATAACTAGTTTTTAGGCTGTCTGTCGTAGTACGAAACGGAACAAGGTATAACTAGTTTTTAGGCTGTCTGTCGTAGTACGAAACGGAACAAGGTATAACTAGTTTTTAGGCTGTCTGTCGTAGTACGAAACGGAACAAGGTATAACTCGTTTTTAGGCTGTCTGTCGCAGTACGAAACGGAACAAGGTATAACTAGTTTGTAGGCTGTCTGTCGTAGTACGAAACGGAACAAGGTATAACTAGTTTTTAGGCTGTCTGTCGTAGTACGAAACGGAACAAGGTATAACTAGTTTTTAGGCTGTCTGTCGTACTACGAAACGGAACAAGGTATAACTAGTTTTTAGGCTGTCTGTCGTAATACGAAACGGAACAAGGTATAACTAGTTTGTAGGCTGTCTGTCGTAGTACGAAACGGAACAAGGTATAACTAGTTTGTAGGCTGTCTGTCGTAGTACGAAACGGAACAAGGTATAACTCGTTTTTAGGCTGTCTGTCGTAGTACGAAACGGAACAAGGTATAACTCGTTTTTAGGCTGTCTGTCACAGTACGAAACGGAGCAAGGTATAACTCGTTTGTAGGCTGTCTGTCGCAGTACGAAACGGAACAAGGTATAACTAGTTTTTAGGCTGTCTGTCGTAATACGAAACGGAACAAGGTATAACTAGTTTTTAGGCTGTCTGTCGTAGTACGAAACGGAACAAGGTATAACTCGTTTTTAGGCTGTCTGTCGTAGTACGAAACGGAACAAGGTATAACTAGTTTTTAGGCTGTCTGTCGTAGTACGAAACGGAACAAGGTATAACTAGTTTTTAGGCTGTCTGTCGTAGTACGAAACGGAACAAGGTATAACTAGTTTTTAGGCTGTCTGTCGCAGTACGAAACGGAACAAGGTATAACTAGTTTGTAGGCTGTCTGTCGTAGTACGAAACGGAACAAGGTATAACTAGTTTTTAGGCTGTCTGTCGTAGTACGAAACGGAACAAGGTATAACTAGTTTTTAGGCTGTCTGTCGTAGTACGAAACGGAACAAGGTATAACTAGTTTTTAGGCTGTCTGTCGCAGTACGAAACGGAACAAGGTATAACTAGTTTGTAGGCTGTCTGTCGTAGTACGAAACGGAACAAGGTATAACTCGTTTTTAGGCTGTCTGTCGTAGTACGAAACGGAACAAGGTATAACTAGTTTTTAGGCTGTCTGTCGTAGTACGAAACGGAACAAGGTATAACTCGTTTTTAGGCTGTCTGTCGTAGTACGAAACGGAACAAGGTATAACTAGTTTTTAGGCTGTCTGTCGTAATACGAAACGGAACAAGGTATAACTAGTTTGTAGGCTGTTTGTCGTAGTACGAAACGGAACAAGGTATAACTAGTTTGTAGGCTGTCTGTCGTAGTACGAAACGGAACAAGGTATAACTCGTTTTTAGGCTGTCTGTCGTAGTACGAAACGGAACAAGGTATAACTCGTTTGTAGGCTGTCTGTCGTAGTACGAAACAGAACAAGGTATAACTAGTTTTTAGGCTGTCTGTCGTAGTACGAAACGGAACAAGGTATAACTCGTTTGTAGGCTGTCTGTCGTAGTATGAAACGGAACAAGGTATAACTCGTTTTTAGGCTGTCTGTCGTAGTACGAAACGGAACAAGGTATAACTCGTTTTTAGGCTGTCTGTCGTAGTACGAAACGGAACAAGGTATAACTAGTTTGTAGGCTGTCTGTCGTAGTACGAAACGGAACAAGGTATAACTCGTTTTTAGGCTGTCTGTCACAGTACGAAACGGAACAAGGTATAACTAGTTTTTAGGCTGTCTGTCGCAGTACGAAACGGAACAAGGTATAACTAGTTTTTAGGCTGTCTGTCGTAGTACGAAACGGAACAAGGTATAACTAGTTTTTAGGCTGTCTGTCGTAGTACGAAACGGAACAAGGTATAACTAGTTTGTAGGCTGTCTGTCGTAGTACGAAACGGAACAAGGTATAACTCGTTTGTAGGCTGTCTGTCGTAGTATGAAACGGAACAAGGTATAACTAGTTTTTAGGCTGTCTGTTGTAGTACGAAACGGAACAAGGTATAACTAGTTTTTAGGCTCTGTCGTAATACGAAACGGAACAAGGTATAACTAGTTTTTAGGATGTCTGTCGCAGTACGAAACGGAACAAGGTATAACTCGTTTTTAGGCTGTCTGTCGTAGTACGAAACGGAACAAGGTATAACTCGTTTGTAGGCTGTCTGTCGTAGTACGAAACAGAACAAGGTATAACTAGTTTTTAGGCTGTCTGTCGTAGTACGAAACGGAACAAGGTATAACTCGTTTGTAGGCTGTCTGTCGTAGTATGAAACGGAACAAGGTATAACTCGTTTTTAGGCTGTCTGTCGTAGTACGAAACGGAACAAGGTATAACTCGTTTTTAGGCTGTCTGTCGTAGTACGAAACGGAACAAGGTATAACTCGTTTTTAGGCTGTCTGTCGTAGTACGAAACGGAACAAGGTATAACTAGTTTTTAGGCTGTCTGTCGCAGTACGAAACGGAACAAGGTATAACTAGTTTTTAGGCTGTCTGTCGTAGTACGAAACGGAACAAGGTATAACTAGTTTTTAGGCTGTCTGTCGTAGTACGAAACGGAACAAGGTATAACTAGTTTGTAGGCTGTCTGTCGTAGTACGAAACGGAACAAGGTATAACTAGTTTTTAGGCTGTCTGTCACAGTACGAAACGGAACAAGGTATAACTAGTTTTTAGGCTGTCTGTCGCAGTACGAAACGGAACAAGGTATAACTCGTTTTTAGGCTGTCTGTCGTAGTACGAAACGGAACAAGGTATAACTCGTTTTTAGGCTGTCTGTCGTAGTACGAAACGGAACAAGGTATAACTAGTTTGTAGGCTGTCTGTCGTAGTACGAAACGGAACAAGGTATAACTAGTTTGTAGGCTGTCTGTCGTAGTACGAAACGGAACAAGGTATAACTCGTTTGTAGGCTGTCTGTCGTAGTATGAAACGGAACAAGGTATAACTAGTTTTTAGGCTGTCTGTCGTAGTACGAAACGGAACAAGGTATAACTAGTTTTTAGGCTGTCTGTCGTAATACGAAACGGAACAAGGTATAACTAGTTTTTAGGATGTCTGTCGCAGTACGAAACGGAACAAGGTATAACTAGTTTTTAGGCTGTCTGTCGTAGTACGAAACGGAACAAGGTATAACTAGTTTTTAGGATGTCTGTGGGGCCTTGTTGACCTGGGAGAAGTAAATGCATTCCACCCTCATTACCTCAGTGAGGTGCTTGTTTTTAAAAAAATGTTTTGGGCTACAAAATCATTTAACAGCATGCAGCCATTCTAGCAACTGTCTGGGAATGAGCTGGATATTTATTAGAGAGAGAGATAATAATACAAAGAGAGAGAAAGAGAGAGGGGAAGAGAGGAAGAGAAAGAAGAAGAAAGAGATGAAGGGGAAGACACCTAGATTTCGAGAAGAGGACAGATCAGAGATGGGGGAAAGATTCATGTTTGTAGAGAGGAAGAGAAACAGAGGGGTGAAGAGAGAATAATGAGTTTACAATCAACAGGGAAGCATTTTAATGTTGCACCCAGACTAATCCTTGAGAGGATCATTTACAATGAGCTTGATGACACTTGGCATTCTGTGTCTGGAGAAGGAGATTGGCGATTGGGTTAACAGGGTGAACAACACACAGCTTAAGCCACATAGTGACAGACACAGCAGGAGGACAGGACCAGTCACTTACTTGCATGACAGTTGGTTTATACCGTGTATGAAATAACAGTCTCCACCGTTCACACAGTACGACTTCTCTGTGTCGTTACAGCGCCGGGCGTGACTCGAGCCCGGAGACAGAGTAGTGGTCACTATGGAGGAGAGAGAGTAAGAGTAGGGGTCAGCAAGGAAGAGGCGGAGCGTGGCGGTAACTAAGGAAGAGAAGGAAAGTGTAGAGGTCACTATGGAGAGGGTTAATAAATGGTTACTAAGGAAGAAAGGGAAAGAACGTTGCCGTGGTGGATGTCAAGAAAGAGAGAATGAACATGGTGGTAACTAAGGAAGATAGAAAGAGTATGGTGGTTGTCAAGGAAAACAGAGTCTGTGGTAGTTAATGAAGAAGGTGGAAAGAGTGTGAAAGTCATACTGCAGAGTGGGGATGGTGTCTGTGGACTCACGGCTCTGGACGCTGATGCCGCTCGTAGCGTTTTCTTGGCCCAGCGTGTTCTCAACCACACACGTGTAGTTCCCAGAATCCTCCAGCCTCGCTCGGTTGATCTGGACCTTGGAGTTTTTCCTTCAGAAAATGAGTGAGGGAGAGAGGAGAGAGACACATGGAGTGAGAGTGATTCCTTTGAGTCAATATGAATGGTTGTTCAAAACAGAAACAAGTGTCTATAGAATTTTTGGAACTTTGCTGTGTGTGAATGTGTGACTGGAGGTTGGCTGGTCTCTGAGACTCACTTATTGGTCTTGATTTTGACGTCTTTTCCCCTCTGGAGTTCTCGGCCATCTTTGTACCACTGGAAGGAGGGGCTGGGGTTCCCTGACGCCTCACACTTCAGATACAGTCTCTCCCCCTCCATTAGAGACTGGCCCCGCATCGGCCGCAACTTAGGGGCCGCAGCTAGGGAGAGAGAGAGAGACACAGAGAGAGAGAGAGAGAGAGAAAGAGAGAGAGAGAGAGAACGAGAGAGAGACACACACATAGAGAGAGAGAGACACAGAGAGAGAGAGAGAGAGACACACAGAAAGAGAGAGAGAGAACGAGAGAGAGACACACATAGAGAGACACACAGAGAGAGATAGAGAGATAGAGATAGAGAGAGAGAGACACAGAGAGAAAGAGAGAGAGAGAGAGAGAGAGAGAGAGAGAGAGAGAGAGAGAGAAAGAGAGAGAGAGAGAGAGAATGAATGAATGAATGAATGAAATGTCTCTGTTCCTTTAGAACTTCTGTGAGTGTAATGTTTACAGTTAATTTTTGATTGTTTATTTTACTTTTGTTAATGATCTATTTCACTTGCTTTGGCAATGTAAACATATGTTTCCCATGTCAATAAAGCCCTTTGAATTAAATTGAATTGAGAGAGCGAGAGAGAGAGAGAGAGAGACAGAGAGAGAAAGAGAGAGATGGGTGGGTAGGTAGGGAGAGAGTTAAAAATAAGAAGGATAGAGGCAAAAGTTAGAAACAAGGCTAACATTATTTCTTCATCAACTGCAGGACCCCAGGTGAACCCTGACCCCAGCTGGCGTTTTGACATGGGCTCTTGACACTTTACTAATTGATTCTCTGTTCCAAACCACCTCCGTTACAGAGCAGCTCAGTATACACTAACACTGAACTGAATCCTGGAGAGTCAGTTTTCACCTTTTGCATTTCTTTGTCTCTTTAAAAAGAGAGGGACGCATTTTGAGGAGTTGAAGCTTTTCTAGCTAGCCTCTGCAGTAGAGCTTTGATAAGGAGTGCTGTGTTTTCCAACCTCGCTCTGCCATCAACTGGTCAACTAGCACAGTGTGAATCTCTGGAGACCCTCACTCTCTTCCCCTTAAAAATATAACAGCCTGCAACACTGACATGAGCCGGAGCAGGAAGCACAAAGAGGTCCACTATGGAACACCGTTTGGGTCTTTGCATGTCAAAAAACATACACATCAAATAGCACTGTTTGAGCGTCATATAAGCTTGTTGACCAATCAGGACTTGAATATGACTGCACCTCACATAATAATTTAACACGTTCATACATTTTTTACATAGTTATTTCACATTAATTACACTATCACTCGTATTTCATATGTCACAGCAGTTCACCGATATGTATACTATTATGCTGGTAAAGGTTTGTTTAGTGCACCTGTCACTGCTTCACTTGAGAGCAGACACACTACCCAAGCTCTGGGACAGTGCTGGTCAGGAAAAAAAAGGTAGCTAGCTGATGCATGCAAAATTTGTTCTTCCCCAAAAACATAGCAAAACAAGATAATCTGTTTCAGTAGCTATAGTTAGCTAACTAACTATCTAGCTAGGTATCATAATCTAAAATATCCCTCATTTATAAGACTGTGCTTATTTGATTAATGATTGTCGAATCCACCTATGTGAAGCTAGACATAATAAGGATTAGCCACAATAGTGTAATTTGCGGTTCGCCTTCAAAATAAAAGTCTCTCACTGAAAGTGATGCAAATGAAAACAAATAGCGCCATAATGGAATTGATCATGCTAAACGAGTTTTGAATGTTTTTATATAATTTCAACAAAAGACAATAATTTGTGAATTTGACAAAAATCTGTTGAAATTACACTGTGGATGTATTCGACTTTAGAATTGCAGATGTGTGTGTGATGTGGTCAGATGTGTGTGTGATGTGTAATGTGCTTCTTCCATTAAACTCAGCTTAACCTGGACATCCGCCTCATCCTTGTTCTGACCGGACATTCTGTAGTGGTTTCTACCGGCCTTAAGCCAGCATCTAAGATTTCTTATTACATTCACGGTCCCTCGGTTCTCTACAACCCTACCTGTTTTTCAGTATTGAACACTATTCCAGAGGAAAAACAATACGACCTGGATGTTTTGGAGTCTGATAACTCTTAGGAGGTCTTCGCGAAAAAAGCACTTGGGTACTAAGTAGACTGATACCCCATTTCATTGATCCCAAATACTTAGGTAAAGCTGTACAGTGCAATATGAATGTCAAAATGCACAATAGGCAGACTGGGGAGGTGATTTCCCACAGCCAAAGTCCTGCAATAAGAGCTACAATGCTAATATTTACGTAAACTCTTCGCAGTTGTGTTCTGTGGGTGTTACCAAGTAGACTGATACGGCATTTCATTGATCCACATTCCAACACTCCAACCTGGTTTAACATTATCTAGTCTCAATATGGCATGATTCCACCAACAGTAACCGTGTGCGTCACTTTCAGAGGGACTTTTATTTAGAAGGCGAACTGCAAATTCCACTATTGTGACTAATCCTTATTGTGGCTACCTTCACAATACATAACCCGGTCTGGTCAAGCCTCAATGGAGCTAGCTGGCTGCTTATAACGTCAGCTTTGGGCAACAAGGTTAGGTAGCTGGCTAGCTAGTTATTTTCATAGGAGAACAACAAGTGGCTACCTAGCTAATACTTACTCACATGGATTCCTAAATCATTGCTAAGAATATTGAAGAATACTGCAGTTTCACTGGTCATTGTTTTCAGGCTGCTTAGCTAGTACGGTACCACGCTAAAACTAGCTAAATACACTGACATGAGCCAGAGCAGGGGAGGACAAAGGAAATACACTGACATGAGCCAGAGCAGGGGAGGACAAAGGAAATACACTGACATGAGCCAGAGCAGGGGAGCACAAAGGAAATACACTGACATGAGCCAGAACAGGGGAGCACAAAGGAAATACACTGACATGAGCCAGAGCAGGGGAGCACAAAGGAAATACACTGACATGAGCCAGAGCAGGGGAGGACAAAGGAAATACACTGACATGAGCCAGAGCAGGGGAGCACAAAGGAAATACACTGACATGAGCCAGAGCAGGGGAGGACAAAGGAAATACACTGACATGAGCCAGAGCAGGGGAGCACAAAGGAAATACACTGCCATGAGCCAGAACAGGGGAGCACAAAGGAAATACACTGACATGAGCCAGAGCAGGGGAGGACAAAGGAAATACACTGACATGAGCTAGAGCAGGGGAGCACAAAGGAAATACACTGACATGAGCCAGAGCAGGGGAGGACAAAGGAAATACACTGACATGAGCCAGAACAGGGGAGCACAAAGGAAATACACTGACATGAGCCAGAACAGGGGAGCACAAAGGAAATACACTGACATGAGCCAGAGCAGGGGAGGACAAAGGAAATACACTGACATGAGCCAGAACAGGGGAGCACAAAGGAAATACACTGACATGAGCCAGAACAGGGGAGCACAAAGGAAATACAAACACAAGAGACAACAGCAGCATAGTGATTGAATAGCTGCACACACACAGGCATGCACACATACACACACAAGTGGACACACGCAAGCATGCACGTGTACACACGGGAATACACGCACACACACACACACAGTCCATCGACAATTGAGAAAAAATCAAGAGCGAACCCTGTTGTTAAAGTGCCCTCCTTATTGCATCACCATCTTGCCTTCTCTCTTTTAATGATCCTCTCTCTCTCTCCACACTACCCTCTCCACAATGATCCTCTCTCTCTCCACACTACCCTCTCCACAATGATCCTCTCTCTCTCCACACTACCCTCTCCATAATGATCTTCTCTCTCTCTATACTACCCTCTCCATAATGACCGTCTCTCTATACTACCCTCTCCATAATGATCGTCTCTCTATACTACCCTCTCCATAATGATCGTCTCTCTCTCTATACTACCCTCTCCATAATGATTTTCTCTCTCTCTATACTACCCTCTCCACAATGATCCTCTCTCTCTCCACACTACCCTCTCCATAATGATCGTCTCTCTATACTACCCTCTCCATAATGATCGTCTCTCTATACTACCCTCTCCATAATGATCGTCTCTCTATACTACCCTCTCCATAATGATCGTCTCTCTCTCTATACTACCCTCTCCATAATGATCGTCTCTCTATACTACCCTCTCCATAATGATCTTCTCTCTCTCTATACTACCCTCTCCATAATGATCGTCTCTCTATACTACCCTCTACATAATGATCTTCTCTCTCTCTATACTACCCTCTACATAATGATCTTCTCTCTCTCTATACTACCCTCTCCATAATGATCGTCTCTCTATACTACCCTCTCCATAATGATCGTCTCTCCATACTACCCTCTCCATAATGATCTTCTCTCTCTCTATACTACCCTCTCCATAATGATCATCTCTCTCTCCATGCTACCCTCTCCATAAGGATCTCATCTCTCTCTATACTACACTCTCCATAATGATCCCCTCTCTCTCTATACTACCCTCTCCATAATGATCGTCTCTCTATACTTTTCATCGATGCCTTTTAAGAAAGGCATTGATGTTTATGGTTAGGTACAGTCGTGCAACGATTGTGCTTATTTCGCAAATGCGCTTTTGTTAAATCATCCCCCGTTTGGCGAAGTTGGCTGTCTTTGTTAGGAAGAAATAGTCTTCACACAGTTCGCAACGAGCCAGGCGGCCCAAACTGCTGCATATACCCTGACTCTGTTGCAAGAGAAGTGACACAATTTTCCTAGTTAAACTAAATTCATGTTAGCAGGCAATATTAACTAAATATGCAGGTTTAAAAATATATACTTGCGTATTGATTTGAAGAAAGGCATTGATGTTTAAGGTTAGGTACACGTTGGAGCAACGACAGTCCTTTTCGCGAATGCGCACTGCATCGATTATATGCAACGCAGGCCACGCTAGATAAACTAGTAATATCATCAACCATGTGTAGTTAACTAGTGATTATGATTGATTGATTGATTGTTTTTTTTAACATAAGTTTAAAGCTAGCTAGCAACTTACCTTGGCTTCTACTGCATTCGCGTAACAGGCAGGCTCCTCGTGGAGTGCAATGAGAGGCAGGTGGTTAGAGCGTTGGACTAGTTAACTGTAAGGTTGCAAGATTGAATCCCCGAGCTGACAAGGTAAAAATCTGTTGTTTTGCCCCCTGAACAAGGCAGTTAACCCACCGTTCCTAGGCCATCATTGAAATTAAGAATGTGTTCTTAACTGACTTGCCTAGTTAAATAAAGGATAAATAAAGGTGTAAAAAAAAAAAATCTGTGTCCAAAAATACCGATTTCCGATTGTTATGAAAACTTGAAATCGGCCCTAATTAATCGGCCATTCCGATTAATCGGTCGACCTCTACTCTCTATACTACCCTCTCCACAATGATCCCCTCTCTCTCTATACTACCCTCTCCATAATGATCATCTCTCTCTCCATGCTACCCTCTCCATAATGATCGTCTCTCTATACTACCCTCTCCATAATGATCATCTCTCTCTCCATGCTACCCTCTCCATAATGATCCTTTCTCTATACTACCCTCTCCATAATGATCCCCTCTCTCTCTATACTACCCTCTCCACAATGATCCTTTCTCTCTCTATACTACCCTCTCCATAATGATCCCCTCTCTCTATACTACCCTCTCCATAATTATCCTCTCTCTTTCTCTATACTACCCTCTCCATAATAATCCTGTTTCTATATTACACTTTCTATAATGACCATCTCTCTCTCTATACTACCCTCTCCATAATTACCCTCTCTCTCTTTACTACCCACTTCATTAGTATCTTCTCTCCATAATACCCTCTCCATAGTGATCCTCTCACTATACTACCCTCTCCATCATGATCCTCTCTCTACTGTCCTCTCCCCTTAAGCATCTCTCTCTCCACATACCGTCCTCTCCCTTTCTCTCTAATAATGAATCAAAGACATCTGGGAAATATTGTATACACACTTTACGCACTGTACACAGATGCACACATGCACATCTGGCACTGACACACCACCTGCGTGTGTGTGATACCAAACTTGCTGAGCCAAGCCTTCTATATCATTGAGTGATCTGAGGATGCCGCTGTTCGGACACATGGGGCAGGGCCTAGCCGGAATAGAACACAATCTGACCAATCAGACATGACCAGCACTCACAGGCTTCCATCAAGGGGTCCTCTCAAGGTCAGCTGATGCTCACACTGCCTCCCCCCTCCTCCCTCCACTCTTCTCCATCTCCTCTCCCCCTCTTCCCCTTCTTCTCTCCCTCCAGAGAAAGGCAGCAACAAAATTGATCAGATTTTTTGGTAAGCGTGATTCAATAACAGAGAGTGATATGAAAGCCAAATCAATTAGGACTGTTCACAGCAGGGTGTGTGTCACAGTGCCAAGCCAACTCATGTTGAGAAACAAAGCACATGGACACATGGAGGGAGGGGATCTATAGACCGGGGTGTGAAGGCGATACCACAGTATATTCATCAGCTATATGTTATATGCGAAACAGAATGTTGGTAGTTAATGCTGTGTGTGTTTGGTGAATGTATGAACATATGTTAGGGTGGCGTTCTGCATATGTATCAGTGTGTGTGTGTGTGTGTGTGTGTGTGTGTGTGTGTGTGTGTGTGTGTGTGTGTGTGTGTGTGTGTGTGTGTGTGTGTGTGTGTGTGTGTGTGTGTGTGTGTGTGTGTGTGTGTGTATGAAAGTGAGAAGCACTTCTATCTCAGTCTCAGATCGGTGTGATTTCTGCAGCGCACAGCTGTCACCATGGAAACCAGAGCGGGAGAGGGAGTGAGAGAGAGGGAGAGAGTAAGGCAGAGAGAGAGAGAGAGAGGGAGGGAGGCAAGAGAGGGAGAGATGCGCATTCGAGTATGTGTCCCTCCATGACATGCTCTCTCTGTTTCTCTCTCTCGCTCTCTGTCTCTGTTTCTCTCTGTCTCTCTGTCTCTCACTCTCTCTCTCTCTGTCTCTGTTTCTCTCTCTCTCTGTCTCTGTTTCTCTCTCTCTCTCTCTGTCTCTGTTTCTCTCTCTCTCTCTCTGTCTCTGTTTCTCTCTGTCTCTC
>NC_052323.1:21957413-21984913 GCF_016432855.1 Salvelinus namaycush
CAACCCTGATAGGATTCTAATAACCAGTTCATTGAAGTGACCACATACATGCTCATCCTCAATGCAGACCTCAGCTGACATGTAATTATTGTGTTTAAAAAAAATCACACACACACACACACACACACACACACACACACACACACACACACACACACACACACACACACACACACACACACACACACACACACACACACACACACACACACACACACACACAGTCAGTGTGCATAATTTATACAAGCCCCAGATCTCTCTGCTAAAGACAGCATGCTGAGGCATTTGCAGCAGAGCAGCAGCAGTTCATTGATGTGTGTGTGTGTGTGTGTGTGTGTGTGTGTGTGTGTGTGTGTGTGTGTGTGTGTGTGTGTGTGTGTGTGTGTGTGTGTGTGTGTGTGTGTGTGTGTGTGTGTGTGTGTGTGTGTGTGTGTGTGTGTGTACAGTTTTGTGCTTGCATGAGGCAGTGGCTGAGGTATAATGCTGCTCTACATAGACAGAAATGACAATGACAGAGAGAGAGAGAGAGATAGAGAGAGAGAGAGAGAGAGAGAGACACAGAGAGAGAGAGAGAGAGAGAGAGACAGAGAGAGAGAGAGAGAGAGAGAGAGAGAGAGAGAGAGAGAGAGAGAGAGAGAGAGAGAGATAGCGAGAGAAGGGGGTAGAGAACTTGTGTAGATACTCAAAGCATTAGAGCCTGTCTCTCTGTACATCTGGTACTTTGCATGATGAGATTCCAGTGGTGAGTAAGAGTCTGTCTGTGTCACTGTTGAGTCAAGGAAGTGTGGTCTTTGATGGCAGCATCTGAGTAGCAGATTACCTACACTACAGTCATCCCTGCCTCAGCAAGAATATTTGACACTAAAGCTGCTCTGTGGCTAACTAAATAGCTGGATAACAACGAAAGCACTTCAGCTGCAGACAGGGAATGGTTGAGCCATACAGAAACACACAGCTGACAGAGACAAACACTCCTAGCATCCTGTTGTCTCCTCTCTATTATGAGCCCTGATAAGTGGAAATGGTGGCTAGGTCTCAACTGCATCCATTTCACCCATCAAGGCCTTTCAAATTACTGGTCATGAGAGCAATGAGAATGAGTTGAAGATTTTTGTTTTGTTTTTGTGTCTCATCATGATCTAACAGCACCAACCATTCAGGACTGGATGGTTGGTCTCCCTACTTCCTGTCACATGGTGTCAGTCTCCAGTTGTCAGAGAATGTGTACTGTCCATGGTGCTGAAACACTGTCAGGAAGATGTTGACATTAGCCTCAGGTAGAGACCAGGGGCTGTATGTATCAAGCGTCTCAGAAAAGGAGTGCTGATCTAGGATCAGGTCTTTCCTGTCCATGTAAGCTTATTCATTGTGATCTAAAAGGCAAAACCAATCCTAAATCAGCACTACTACTCTGAGACACTTGATACATACGGCCCCTGATCATACCGGTATTGTTTCATCATGCTAAAGGTGATGAGCTGAGCAAAGACTGCTTCAGTTCTCCAGACTATTTGGACACATCCAAAGAATGTGTCACAGAGAATAGCAACTAATGTAACTGATAGTTTAAAGAGACGATAGGCCACTGTCTTACTCTTATCATGCACGACAACAAGTTAAACAGACTGAGAATGGATGGATGCTATTCAGAGGTCAGAGAATATGAGCTGTCCACGGTGCTGAAACATTGTCATGCCTCTCATCTTTAGTGAAGGGCCCTAAAGGACTAAATATCCAACACCTGGTCTAACAGCACCAACCGGTTAGGACTAGAAGCTAACTGACATCTGAACAAATACTGATGGGTATTTGAAATGAAACTGTGTCATATTCTGTCAGATTCACTCTTTCTCTCTCTCTCTCTGACACCGCTCTCTCTCTCTTTCTCACTTTCTCTTTCTTTCTCTCTCTCTGATACCTGTCCACCTCGCTCTCAGACATGGGATACTACACTCACACACTCACACACACACACACACGCACACGCACACGCACACACACACACACACACACACACACACACACACACACACACACACACACACACACACACACAAACTTTGGTTAAACTATCCTTACCTGCCAGCACTGAGGCTTTTGTACAGAATCTATGTTCCATCTTTTGACTCTACATAGCCAAGCATGCCAATATCTTACCAACATGCACACTATAGACGGTAAATAATTTCCATATTCATGGATTGTCCATATCAAATCAATGTGCTTTGTACATGGCAATCGTGCTTCGAGCGGGAGCATGCTTCTACACCTGCATTGTTTGCTGTTTGGGGTTTTAGGCTGGGTTTCTGTACAGCACTTTGAGATATCAGCTGATGTAAGAAGGGCTATATAAATAAATTTGATTTGATCGTCTCACTCGTCACCAGTATTGCCTATTCTACATCACTCTCACCTATAGCCAAATGTACTACAGTCTCTAGGATATCTGTCTCACACATCCATGCATGTCCTGGAAAAAAACGAGCCATCTTAGTTATGTGTCACCAGGGCATGGAGATTTGAACTGTGTCAATCATCACCGATACGCGCTCACAGGGAGACCAAAGACTCCTTATATCACCGGGGTATTAGCGTGCGGCCCTGAAGCGTCCAATAAAAGCTAAACTTACCGCAGTCCTCACACAACACGCTCTCCACATCCTTCTTCAGGTCCGTTCCGCTGGCGTCCAGCGGAGCAAACGATGCCTTGAATACTAAAGGCTCGCCTGTTGGGTCCATGAAAAATATATATCTGTGGTTTTCCTCTACAGTAGTGCACGGGGCCTCGGAACCGAAGTCCCCGACGGTCACGAGCTGCTCCCGCTCGAGTCCGCCGCTGTTCACGGGCCATACGTCTAGCACTTTGACATTCACACTGTACGGGTCCCGAGAGACGTTTTCAGGTGAGGAGCGCACCTCGCCCTCGATGACCACGGCGGATCGGTACGCCTGGTCCTGGAGGGAATTGAGACTCGGGGCGTAACAGGCGAAAGAAACCCCAATGACCAGCATGGAGAAATGGACCGGATCAAGCCTCATGCCGTCGGCCGTGGCTCCGTTGCTGCAGTGCTGGGGCGGCTGAGGGGCGCGGATGACGGAGCGGGGTTGAAGTGGGAGACTGCGAATAGGCTCCGATAGCAGGGCAGAGCGGCAGACCTTGCATAAGTGTCCATGCCATCTGTGTCTGCCGCTTTCCCCATACGGTTTCAGATGGGGACACACTAGCCTAAGAACCGGAAACGGCCCGGTTCTGCATGGTTAAAAATGTGGTTGCTGCATCCTCCTTCAAACCTATTATTTTCTCTTGAAACGCAAAACAAGACTCGTAAATTACCCTCTACTCGAAACCAGAGGTTCTGCATGAAGCCTCTATAGTTTATCCTCTCTCACCAGCAAATGTCATTGCATGGGTGGGCGCATTGCCTCTCTATAACGGAAAACGAATGTTAGATTTCGCCAACAGAAAAGCACAAATACACACAGCCAGACACACACAAGGTCGGGCTTTTTGATCCACCTTCAGAAATGTAGAAATCGGATTACTTTTCAGTAAAACGAAGAGGACAGAAGATAGCTGTTATCTGGTTATCCGGTTAGGAAAAGCCACAGCGCGCTCCCTCCAGCCTCGTCCCCTGCACCCCTCAAACACGAGCGGCTTACGTGAGCAAACATCACCTGCCCGGCCACTGGCGTCTGCTACCACTTCCTGCGCAAACACACTAATGACCGGAGCCGCGCACCCAACACCTCTCACCTCAAACCACTGACCACGGGTCAATGAAACCGCCTTGAGTCAGAACCACGGGCAACCATGATAGCAACAGCATATGGTCGCGGTTCGGTCGCGGTTCAGTTTAAAAAGATCCACCAAACCCAGCGCTTAGAGGAGTGCGTACTGAACCACAGGGCTGGCGATTCAGAGAGTAAGTATAGAGACAAGGCTACACTGCGGCTAGTGCGATGACTAACGCTGCGAAAATATCAATGGTTCCAGTAGTAGCCTATTGCACGGCACCTGTGAGTTGGAGACCCCTCTTTCTGTCTAATCTGGCCAAACCACTGGTTACTATGCAGCCAAAGCCAAGCAGGCAACCCCCACGGAAGGATACCCAATAGCCGCCCCACCTATTGAAAGGCACCGGGTCCTGCGGGCATGTTCATACAGGGCTGGAGATTTCTGCACCAAAAGAAAATGAGTAATGTGGTGGCCGAGTGGCTCGGCGTGTGGCCACATGTGAGAATATCGATTACCAGCATTGAAGTAATGGGGAAGCCACATGTGGATAGGCGGATGCATGTAAAATGTGTGCTTTTTCTCTTCTCAAACCGCCAACAGAGTGACGAAAGATGGCTATGTCATACACATATACAAGATACACTATGTCATACACAGATTCATGGTGGTGGTATTTTCCTCCCTCTACCAGACGCCCCCCACCCCATCAATCAATCACTTAATTTGTTCAAGATTCCCCCGCTCGCGCATTCAGAGCGCAAGCTAGATGTCCTTGCTTAGAGGTCAGAAAACGTGCGCTGTCTGTGGTGCTGAAACGGCGTCAGAAAGATTATATCAGTCACCGGTAGAGAAGTGATCATACGGTGATTTCTGATCATACTAAGGATATTTGACTGATTTTACCTCATGATATTACAGATCACATTATATAGACTAAATATGGTTTTAATTATTCCCATCTGTCATCAAATTCTATTTCCTTTTGACGCTCTGTTTTCATCCTCAATCCTTCAACACGTCTGAGTCAATTATCTCATAAAGAGACAAATAAACACTTATCAGTTCATTAGACTATTTTATCTCATTTTATCCACCATGCTGTACATGTACATCAATAAAATACACATTTGTATTGTCTGTCTCTTCTCTGTTCAACACATGGGTGGGCTAGTGTTTCATTCGAGGAATTTGTTAGATGCTACAGATGCAGGCGAAACACCCGTTTCTCTCATGACAGATGATGACCATTTTTGATATTTTGTGTAATATGAGGATGTTATATTACTAATAGGAAATGGAAATCAGGGACATTATAATGAAGCATCACACATTATCACACATTATGAAGGACTATATGCAGCTGCTGCACAGTTTAGGCGCAAACTTGTATATCTTGAACACACCCCTCTCCAAAACTACAGTAGGCTACTTTCATTTCCTTTCTAAAGCGTAGAGCTCTCGCGATATCGGCGGAGTGGTTGACGGGTATTCGAGGTTGCAGCAGGCTGAGGGAGACCGTGGAAGGTAAGCAGGGAGGCAGCATCATGGCGGACAGAGACAGTGGCAGTGACCACGGAGGGCTGGCCACAGGCCCCGGCTCGCTGCCCCCGGGCGCGATGGGCGCCGCGGCAAGACTCCAACACGACACAGAGGAGCTCGCATCGAAGCGAGTCGACATCCAGAATAAGCGCTTCTACCTAGATGTGAAGCAGAATGCAAAAGGCCGCTTCCTAAAGATAGCCGAGGTCGGAGCTGGGGGAAACAAGAGCCGTCTCACTCTTTCTATGTCAGTGGCAGTGGAGTTCCGCGACTATCTCGGGGACTTCATCGAACATTACGCCCAACTGGGCCCGAGCAACCCGGACATAGTGCAGGATGAGCCCCGGCGAGCCCTCAAGAGCGAATTTCTAGTGCGAGAGAATCGCAAATATTACATGGATCTGAAAGAGAACCAGAGGGGGCGGTTCCTCAGGATCCGTCAAACCGTTAATCGGGGGCCCGGATTGGGAAGCGCACAAGGCCAGACAATCGCGCTTCCAGCGCAGGGACTTATCGAGTTCCGTGATGCTTTAGCCAAACTCATCGATGATTACGGTATGGATGAGGATCCAGCCGAACTACCCGAGGGCACCTCCTTGACTGTTGACAACAAGCGCTTTTTCTTCGACGTGGGTTCCAACAAGTATGGAGTGTTCATGCGGGTCAGCGAGGTGAAGCCTACCTACCGGAACTCCATCACTGTTCCGTGCAAAGTGTGGTCCAAATTCGGCAACACGTTCTGTAAATATGCCGAGGAGATGAGAAAGATCCAGGAGCGGAGTAGAGAGAAACGGGCCTCCGAACTCCTACCGGAGGGCCAACATGGTGACGACGGGGACGATGATTGACGGATTACCGGCTTGAGCAGAAATAAATAAATAACAACAAACATACTTTATAATCAGACTTTTACTATAAAATATAAAGAGAGAATTCCAAGGGAAGCACCCCACACACAACCTTCACAGTCAGATTGGCAGTACTGTCTCGTCGCTCATTGCTGGATGTCACCCACTTACCAACCATTTTAACAGTAAGCCGCTGCTAACAATAACTGTTTCAACTGTAAAATATGAACTGTTTCCTACTTGATTTAAATGACAATGAACAGAGTGTTTATTCCTCTAACAAACAAACAAACCGATTTTGCACACGTCCATGCTATTTCGAAAAGGTTTCCAAAGTGCAAATAAAAAATAAAAATAAATATAAACCGGGGTGTAAGCCTACATGGAAATTACGACGATCTCCATTTGAAGAAACATTTGACATCAGCACAAAGAGAATATATATAAATTACTTTACCAAACCAAAATCTGAAATCAGATGTAGTTTATTATTATATGGTACGCAGGAAATAAAAATGAAAGCGCTATCCATTAATGTGTACTGCAGAACGCAGCGCACAGGCTGAAACAGACACATCTGCCAATATGCCTACACCTCTTTTTAAAAGGCATTTGAGAAAGTAATAGTGTTTTATTTGATCGAAAATGTAGCTATAACTCGTTTCTATCATGTCATAGGCCTTCATTATGGAGTCTTTATAAATGAAGAGGAGAGTCTAAATACTGCGCTTCTATATAGGCCTAAATCATCTTTACTATTGAATATCTACCCCTTTGCACCATGTCCATTCAAATTTGGACCAATGGTTAGATGAAAAAAGTGCTAACCTAGATATACTAATTATGATTTTGTGAATCAGCTGTATTTAAATCCTAAAATGCCCACGTTTTCTGTGGGCGAGTTTTCTTTTGGGGGGGGCGGGGGGCGGAATGGGGTGTAAAACGAGATGCTCAACCGGTGATGGGAGCGCGAGACGCGTAAAAAAGACGCATCAGCGCGCGGCTACATGCATGCTGAGCCGCGAGGGCGCATCCTCTCTGACGTCAGAACAACCTGGTGCCTTATACACTCCACTCGTTTACGTGTTTCACATTGGGGTCGATGTTAATGATATCTCTCTCGACCACTGTATGTTTTCATTGATGAGTACTGTACTGCAGTATGGCTATTGGTCAACACTAACTAGCCAAACCAGAGGCCCTTTTCTGTAGCCTGTCTCCCTCCACAGGCAGGAGAGCAGAGAATGGCTTCTAGAACAGCAACAGCAGCAGCACTTCTAATGTGAGCATGGATAGTCATCAGAGATGTGGCGTTGAGTCTGTCCACCTCTTGCACCATGTAAAATAAGATGGGTTGTAACTGGACGTGTACAGTAGTCAGTCAGTGGGGATGAGATGGAGACGGATGATGGATGAATGCCCTAAGAGTCCCTTGTGAGGTTTTTGGATGTAGGCCAAAAGGCCAAGGCAGTATCTTTCTATGGTGCTACAGCCCCAATATAATTCAAACTAGACCGGGCTAGCCGGTCTAATTTGTCACCTTGCGTTATTTGATTTCTCAATGTTACTCTCCACATGATGTTGTCTGAGCAGCAGTCTCCCGCTACACAGTGTGATGACATACTGTGAGGACATTACATTATAGTGTGCAATATTGTACGTGCCAATCGTGGCATTGTATGTCGTATAGACAAAAAAAAGATACAAATATATGTGTTTGATATTTGAAAAGCATGAGGCTGAATTCTGCATTATTATGGAAATGTGAAGTCTTTCTCTGCACTTAAGTGAAAAGATGTCAAACTAGTGTGTGAGATTTCCCATCACTTTTATATACAGTAACCCACTGTGTTTCAGTGAGTGTAGGCACGTTTCTGCTGTTTCTCTTTCCACAGAATCGCTACAGAGACATAGCTACTTCCCCCTCACAAATCAGATAGCTTATCTCATCTTCAAGTCAGTGTTAAAGGCACAGTCTTCCCCCTTCTGTGTCTTATAATTTAATTGAATAGTATCTTGAAACTTTTGTTTTACTTGGATAGAAGGAGAAAAGTTAAACGAACATTACACAATGTCAACAAATTGACACGATGACAGAGGGGGTTGCCCTGACGATGAAGTGACCAACCATTCTGCCTGGGGTGAAGACGAATCATTCTGACAGTTACCCAGCATCCCTTTCTCTTAGTTCAGCAGTAAACAATGCCATAGAGGATTTCTTTAAGCGATGATTAACAATCAGCCAGCTAGGTTAACCATTAGTAGCCGTATTTAGAGTATCACTGGGTGGCTTGGATTAGTTTATTAGATCTAAACCTACTCTACTGTACTGCCATCAGACCGACTGGCATGATGTTGAAGACAGACTGAGCAGTAGTAGGTCTGCTATAATTCCACCTGCCATTTGGATTTGGTGGGAGTTACAAGTGTAAGAACGAGGCCTCAAGATGCATGGGTCCCTATGTGGGGCCCCATATTATATGGCCCTTTACTAGGCCAGCATTACAGCTACATTGGGTTTCTCTCCTCTTCTGGAGAATATTATATTCCCTAACACTGCCCCAGAATGTCAGAGATCCTTTGCATAGAGTAAAATCCACAGTTTATCTGCTACATTGTCACATAAAGCACATTTGAGGCCAGAATTCAGTCAATACGGCACTAATGCTGTGAAAGACCAAATGCTATTTCTACACAGTACAGGCTTGATTGAATTCAAGCCTTAAATGCGAGACATGAAGACTGGAAATTCAGTCCACCCTTTTCAACACTCTCTTACTTGCCAATCCTAGACATACTAATTCTAACTCATTCAGCTCACATTTTATGTTTGTATGCCTCGCTCTGTAAAACGCACACATTTTTGAAAAATATTAAACAAAAGTGATACTTTTTTTGTCAGTTCACAAGGTGCTATTGGGTACGTTCTGGTCCCGGAGTGGAGTGGTTCTGTGTAGTAGATTCTAGAACACTGCCTATTATAAAGGTACAGCACAGTGTTGGGGTCAGAACCAACTGCTACCGTCCAGAGTGGATGACTTTACCATGTTGCTCACATTGCACAGTTAATCAATGGTGCACAAAATGGACGCCATGTGTTTTTGTCCGATAATCAAAACCTGCAATGGGTTGATTGAAACTGTGCAGCAGCATGGCTAGTTCAGTTCAGTGTAACATTGGTGGTGGTGATGGTGCTTGTGCGGTTTGCATCAGAGAGAGATGTCTTAGAATTTATGACCTATTAGAGGTGCTTTGTTCTTCTTATTTGTACTTAACAGTGGGAATGTGTATTTTCTGACCAGTGATCTAAACAACAGCTGCATGACCATGGTAACAACCTCTACCAGTCCCTTTGGAGGTTTGGTCTTCTGTTATCTCTCCCAGTAGAATTCCAAAACAGACTAAACTAACTTCCATTCATTCTACCAAGCTGTTTAAAGATCTGTTCATCTGATGTTTGTTTTCTTCAGTTCACCTGATCTAGTTTCAGTGTTCTATTGTCACTATGACGTTTCACTGGGCCTTCAAGTTCAGACCAATCACACACAGACAAAGTCTATAATATGGGCAAGGCCAATCACAATCTTGTTTGTGAAGCCAACAGTCATCTTGACCATTACTAGCTCAGCACGCATTCTGTTTTGCACATACCAATGCAGAATCCTTCATGTATGCAGACTGTATAGGCTACTGTTATGTACAGGGACGAGACATTGGGAAAAGGGGCTATAAAAGTCAATGGGGAGGAAGGGGGTCAATGCACAATGAACATATCCCATGTCACCGTATGGTCTAACTACCCGTTTATCAACCCTATATTATATGTTGTACCTTTCAAAATATTTTATCTGTGGTGTGCGTGTGTGTGTGTGTATATATATATATATATATATATATATATATATGGTTTGTTAAATATGATGATCCTTTCAGAAAAATCTAACATACAGTATAAACAGGAAAAGCATATTGCTGTTTTTTTCCTTTGTATTTTATACTTACAGAAAGCATTGAATAAAATGGAGAAATACTTGCACTTTAGATATATTAAGAAAATACAAAATCTGCATATTATTTTTGATAGGGATCTCACATTCAGAGAGTAGAAATTACTTTCCAGGCTTCATGACATTGCTGGACAGAGATGTATCGAGTTCTACTTATTTAAGTATATTTTGTCTGTGTTTCAGAAGGTTTACTAAAGTAAATTGCATGATTAACTAGTGCTACACCAATATTGTTATTTTTTAGTTGGTAAAAATGTCTGAAAACTGTGATAACAGTCCACATGTCCCATGTATAACTTCTCATACATTCTAGAGCAGTTCTTACTGATTTATGGCCTTTCCTGACTACATGACGATGGTGCTTAAGTTGGCTTTGAAAAATCTGCTCATCCTACATCTGGCATCATCATAACTTGCATTTTACTGTACTTCATTACTTTGTTTATGTACTTTCACTACCTTATTAAATTTATGTTGATGGAAAAAAGTGTGCTGTTTTGTACGTTGTTGTTTTAATGTTAGAAAGCCGTTCGTCTGAAAATGACTAATTGCAATACACCGTCATTCCTCATGCTCGTGTCTATATAGAGTGTCTGGCTGAGTTCCACAGAAAATTTTCATCAGAATGGTCCAAAATAACTTCAATATGGAAGTACTGGTAGTGGCGCCAATAGACCTACCTGCTGGTGAAGTGGGAAGTTCGCTAGAAGAGACTTCAGGCGCTTTCCAACGTGCTGGTGAAGGCGATATGCGATAATGGTGCGGTCCATGGTGCTAAAATAGGCCTATTCATATGGAAGGCCAAAAAGTTCAAATCGTCTTACCCGGAGGATAGACAGGCTGGCTGACAATGTCGCGAAAATAATGCACGCGCATCGATGGGGCCGGAATCCGTGCATTATGATTCTGAGCGGTCAGATAGCTAGCAACAATGACGAGAAGCTGTCATGTGGGGAATCATAGTTGGCTCGTTTCAGCTGGTTTTTATCTTGTTATTGATACCATGTCTTGTTTTGAGGATGTTTTGATTGATTTCATGTCAATGATAATATGGCTAAAATTCGCTAGCTAGCTAACCAATAACTGTAACAATGTATTTGAAAGACAATCAAATAAAATGTTATTTGTCACATGCTTGGTAAACAACCGGTGTATACTAACAGTGAAATGCTTACTTAAAGGCCCTTCCCAACAATGCAGAGAGGACAAAAAGAGAAATAATAGAAAACTAATATGAGTTCGAGTTGATATGCAGGGGTACGAGGTAATTGAGGTATATACACTGTATGTACATATAGGTAGGGATAAAGTAACTAGGCAACAGGATAGATAATAAACAGTAGTAACAGCAGCATATGTGGTGAGTAAAAAGACTTAGTGCAAAAATGGTAAATGCAAATAGTTAAATAGTTAACCAATAGCTACCCAGAACAACTATTTATCAGTCTTATGGCTTGGGGGTAGAAGCTGTTCAGGGTCCTGTTGGTTCCAGACATGGTGCATCAGTACCGCTTGTCATGTGGTATCAGAGTCTATGACTTGGGTAGCTGGAGTCCTTGACAATTTTTAGGGCCTTCTTCTGACACCGCCTGGTATAGAGGTCCTGGATGGCAGCGTGCTCGGCCCCAGTGATGTACTGTGCGATACGCATTACCATCTGTAGTGCCTTGCGGTGATGCAGCCAGTCAAGATGCTCTCAATGGTGCAGCTGTGGAACCTTTTGAGGATCTGAGGGCCCATGCCAAATCTTTTCAGTCTCCTGAGGGGCAAGAGGCGTTGTCGTGCCTTCTTCAAGACTGTGTTGGTGTGTGTGGATGACTGTTGGTGTTAATTCCTTAGTGATGTGGACACAGAGAAACTTGAAGCTCTCGACCAACTCCACTACAGCCTTGTCAATATGGATGGGGGTGTGCTTGGCCCTTTGTTTCCTGTAGTCCACGATCAGCTCCTTTGTCTTGCTGACGATGAGGGAGAGGTTGTTGGCCTGGCACCACACTGTCAGGTCACTGAGCTCCTCCCTATAGGTTGTTTCATCGTCGTCGGTGATCAGGCCTACCCCCGTCATGTTATCAGCAAACTTGATGATGTTGTTGGAGTCGTGCGTAGCCACAGTCGTGGGTGAACAGGAAGTACAGGAGGGGACTAAGCACGCACCCTGAGGAGCCCCCGTGTTGAGGGTCAGTGTGGCGGATGTGTTGTTGCCTACCCTCACCACCTGCGGGCGGCCCGTCAGGAAGTCCAGGATCCAGTTGCAGAGGGAGGTGTTCAGTCCCAGGGACCTGAGCTTGGAGGGTACTATGGTGTTGAATGCTGAGCTGTAGTCAATGAACAGCATTCTCACATAGGTATTCCTCTTGTCCGGGTGTGAGAGGGCAGTGTGGAGTGCAATAGAGATAGCGTCATTTGTGAATCTATTGGGGCGGTATGAGAATTGGAGTGGGTCCAGGGTATCTGGGATGATGGTGTTCATGTGAGCCATGACCAGCCTTTCATAGTATTTCATGGCTACAGATGTGAGTGCTACCTTGACAACAATTGCTCATTGTGTCCACGATGTGGATGTGATGTGTATTAGTAATACATTGTGAACTAGCTATGCATGCAAGTCGCCAATATTCTTTAACTCAAACTGAGACAACATTTTCCACATTATTTCCTTGCCTGCATTACATTTCTCTTATAGAAACATAGTGCCGAGGCAATATCTCTAGATAAAGAATTTATAATAAAAACATCAACACCAATTTCTATTATATAAAAGATGACTTTATGAAGCCCTGACAATAATAACTAGTAAAGGTGTATTTCACTTTAAACTGCCCAAAACAAACAGAACAACTATATAACATTTCTTTACAACAAAGTGCCCTAGCTTCCTTAGTTAAAAAAAATAATACATACTAATATTTTAGACAGGACCAGCACAGTAAAAAACCTTCTCACATTTCTATATTACAACAGCACTGCTCTACCCTAAAACATAGGGGAAACAATGGTTAGTTAGCACAACAGCCAAAGTGACAAGGTCGGTCCTCAGAGTAAGAAAGACATAACTAATAAGGTATAAAATGGGAGTTCTGATTCTGAATTCCACTTCAGTAAACATAACTAAGGATCAATGATCCAGTCTCATCACTATGGAATAGAAAAACACAGGATCTATGTATATAGCCCCTGTGTCTGGTCTGACTGTGCAAATATTCCGTACCGCTTTAGTGTCGAGAAAGAGATAATAGGAATTAGGGACACAATCCCATCTGAAGTCCAGTCAGGAGAGGGGGAAGGGAGAAAGAGATGAGTTTCAAAGTTCAATGAAGAATAATGTAGTCCAGCAGAAACACTGCCTTCCTTTCTTCCTCCATCTTTCCATGGTTCCGAGAGAGCTGGGTTAGTCTCCTCTCTCTGGTCTCCGATAGGAATATGATTCTACACCACGTGTAACGCTGTGTTCTGTTCACCACTTCCTCTACCTCCTCTGCTGCTCAGCACTACCTCTACTTCCTCTGCTGCTCAGCACTTCCTCTACTTCCTCTGCTGCTCACCACTTTCTCTACTTCCTCTGCTGCTCAGCACTTCCTCTACTTCCTCTGTTGCTCACCACTTTCTCTACTTCCTCTGGTGCTCACCACTTTCTCTACTTCCTCTGCTGCTCACCACTTTCTCTACTTCCTCTGCTGCTCAGCACTTCCTCTACTTCCTCTGCTGCTCACCACTTTCTCTACTTCCTCTGCTGCTCACCACTTCCTCTACTTCCTCTGGTGCTCACCACTTCCTCTACTTCCTCTGCTGCTCACCACTTTCTCTACTTCCTCTTCTGCTCACCACTTTCTCTACTTCCTCTTCTGCTCACCACTTCCTCTACTTCCTCTGGTGCTCACCACTTCTGCTACTTCCTCTGCTGCTCACCACTTCTGCTACTTCCTCTGCTGCTCAGCCTGTGCAGTCCTGCTGCTTTGTCTTTCAGTCTTTTATTGTTGTATCTGCACTCTGATGATGATATGACAGGAAGATGAGCTTGCTCCAACTCAGGGAGAGACGTCTTCTCTTCTTCTGCATCAAAGAATAACAACACAGAACACAGATCCTTTAACGTTAGACCTGCTTCCTTTAACCCTGAACCCCACGTCCACTGGCCATCGCTCAACCTCAAACCCACAACTACGCTGGCTCACACACACACACACACACACACACACACACACACACACACACACACACACACACACACACACACACACACACACACACACACACACACACAACGTAATCAAAATGTTCAATTCAACAACACATCTCACTTTTTTCCTTAAACCGTTACTCCTCATACTCAGTCAAATTCCTCCATCCCAGCTTCCACTCAGCGTAACAGCAATACAGGTGTCCAGACAGTAACATAGAACCAAGGGTTATACAACATGGCACAGTGCTTTCATTCAGTCTGATATCATATATGAAGCTCAGGTTCAAGTGGAATAAGAAATCTACAATAAATAAATACATATTAATAATAAATAGTCTACACAGCAAGGAGTTGATCATCATAACAGTTCTGAGAGTCTGAGTAAGTGTTCATCATCATAAGGCTCTCATACAGTAGGTGTGTTACATAGGCCTGCTCAATAGGCCTGTTCAGATACACTGAGTTTCCATGCTCTATATGGTCCAGAGAAACCTGTTGAAGGCTCAGGTGAGAGAGACTACTTGATGCTACTGTGACCCTCCACCCTGAAATCCACCATCCACCTCCTCAAACCAAAACACTCCACCCTTCCTTATGATGTCACTTCCTTTATGCAGGTAAGTCCTCTCTCCTCTTTCATCATTTTTCCCACATCGTCGTGTTCTCTGTTATACGTGTTCTTATAAGCACTGCCAGAGACAATTAGCTGTTGGTTAAATAACACCAGTAATACTGCATAGCTGGAACAATTATTACCGCTTTACTGTGCAATGAAATAGGAAGGAGGGATGATTTGGGGAGTTGGTTGGATATGAATCCAGTGCTTAGGCATTTAGGGGGGTGAGCCCTTTGGCTCAGAGGACAGTTACAGGGGGGTGCATGATGGTGTTTTTAAGGGGGGTCTCCTCTCAACTCCGCTGGCCCGGGGCAGTGCGTCCAGAGGCCCTGCCGTTGAGACTGTGCTGGCTGATGGAAGGAGAGGACTGGGTCTTCCGGAGGTAGCCCTCGCGCCCCCCTCGGCCCTCGCAGATCCCGCTCATCACGCTAGCCTCTATCTTCTCCAGGTCGTCTGTCTCTGCCCTCATCTTGGCCTGGAGCAGGTTGATATACGTCTCGTACCGACTCTTCTGCAATGGAGAGAGAGGGGGAATGAAGATGTGACTATAAATGTGCGTATATCACACATATGGCTCATTTAACACATAGCTATTACACAATGCTACCCTACTGAGAGAAAGAGGATGAATGTCAAATTAACTCATGATGGGGAAAAATACAGAGAAAGGGAATATAGGACATTGATATTATGATTCTGTCACAACTATAACACAACAACAGCACATCTATTTGAGATTTACCCAGACCTACGTACCGAGAAACAGTTACAGAGAGAGAGAGAGAGAGAGGAGAGAGAGAGAGAAAGAGAGAGAGAAAGAGAGCGATGATATTAATTAACAATCATTTTGATCCGAATGTGCAAATTGTCCAAACAGATCCATAAGGTAGATGGACTATTTAAAAATGGTTATTGGACCATAAACAGATTTGGCTCATTAATATACTATACGGTCCAAATAATGATGATCCACGCTTCTTTGAAAATACATATAATAATTTATCAAGCTACAAGCAATAGAATAATATTATTATGGTGGGAGATTATAATAAGTTTTAACCTCTAACGAGCCTCAACCCCGGATCCGGGATCACCCCCCACCCCCCCCCCACACTGATTAGCATCGCTAGCATAGCGTCACAATTAAATAGTAGCATCTAAATATCATTAAATCACAAGTCCAAGACACCTAATGAAAGATACAGATCTTGTGAATAAAGCCACCATTTCAGATTTTTAAAATGTTTTACAGGGAAGACACAATATGTAAATCTATTAGCTAAACACGTTAGCAAAAATCACCATTTTTCTTTGTCCACCATTTTCTCTCAACACCAGTAGCTATCACCAATTCGGCTAAACTAAGATATTGATAGCCACTAACCAAGAAAAAACCTCATCAGATGACAGTCTGATAACATATTTATGGTATAGGATAGGTTTTGTTAGAAAAATGTGCATATTTCAGGTATAAATCATAGTTTGCCATTGCAGCCAGCATCACAAATCTCACCAAAGCTCCTAGAATTACTACAGACAGCAACGTGTATTACCAATTTACTCATCATAAAACATTTCTTAAAAATACACAGCACATAGCAATGGAAAGACACAGATCTTGTGAATTCAGACAACATTTCAGATTTTCTAAGTGTTTTACGGCGAAAACACAATAAATCGTTATATTAGCATACCACATACGCAAACGTTACCCGAGCACTGATTCTAGCCAAAGAGAGCGATATCGTATCATCGCCAAAATATATTAATTTTTTCACTAACCTTCTCAGAATTCTTCAGATGACACTCCTGTAACATCATATTACAACATACATATACAGTTTGTTCGAAAATGTGCATATTTAGCCATAAAAAACCGTGGTTATACAATGAAAATAGTAGCAAAACAAGCCTGGAAATGTCGGTCGCCATCTTTGAGTGATCTAGTTTAATCAAAAGCTAATCATATACTTGACTAAAAAATACAGGGTTGACAGGAATCGAAAGACAAACTAGTTCTTAATGCAATCGCTGATTTACATTTTTTAAATTATCCTTACTTTTCAATACAGGTTGCGCCGAGCGAAGCTATACAAAACAAAATGGCGGCGTAAGCGTGTAACATTTTTCGACAGAAACACGATTTATCATCATAAATTGTTCTTACTGTGAGCTGTTCTTCCATCAGAATCTTGGGCAAAGAATCCTTTCTTGGGTCTAATCTTCTTTTGGTCGAAAGATGTCCACTTGTCCGTCGAAATGCCCACTAACGTACGACCGGGACCCCCAAACGTGCCCAGCGCTTCAAAGTGCACAACAAAGCAATGCCTCAAAATCGCACTAAAAGGATATAAATTGCTATACAACGGTTCAAATTAACTACCTTATGATGCTGTTAACACCTATAACGGGTAAAAACATGACCGGAGAAATATTACTTGCTAAACTAACGCTTGGAAGGAGGCGAGTCCGATGTCCTTCGCGCGCAAGGCGCAGGCAGCAAAGGGAAGCTACTTCCGGTATTTTCTGTTTTATACAGCCCCTGATTGCGCAATCGACTCCATTCAAAGCGTGATCACGCACTGACATCCAGGGGAAGACGTAAGACGTGTCTGTTTCTCCATAGCATTTACACGGACCTTTAAACTGACTCCAGATCAGTGGCCAAAATGTTTGAAATCTGACTCCCTATAATGAAAAGTGCTGTAGATTGAGTTCTGTTTCACTCAGAGACAAAATTCCAACGGCTATAGAAACTAGAGAGTGTTTTCTATCCAATAATAATAATAATATGCATATTGTACGAGCAAGAATTGAGTAGGAAGCCGTTTAATCTGTAGAGGAAATTATGCTAATGTGAAACAGCACCCCCTATAGTGGCAAGAATTAAATACCTCAATGGACCGTAAAGGAAATCACACTCCAAACAATCACCCTCATGTACTTAAGGAAATCATGAATGTCATGGATATATTGGAATAAGTGGATATATGGAGGCTTAAATATCCTGACCTAGTGAGATATACATGGCGGAGGCTTAATCAAATCAAATCAAATTTTATTTGTCACATACACATGGTTAGCAGATGTTAATGCGAGTGTAGCGAAATGCTTGTGCTTCTAGTTCCGACAATGCAGTAATAACCAACAAGTAATCTAACCTAACAATTCCACAACTACTACCTTATACACACAAGTGTAAAGGGATAAAGAATATGTACATAAAGATATGAATGAGTGATGGTACAGAACGGCATAGGCAAGATGCAGTAGATGGTATAGAGTACAGTATATACATATGAGATGAGTAATGTAGGGTATGTAAACATAAAGTGGCATAGTTTAAAGTGGCTAGTGATACATGTATTACATAGAGATGGCAAGATGCAGTAGATGATATAGAGTACAGTATATACATATACATATGAGATGAGTAATGTAGGGTATGTAAACATTATATTAAGTGGCATTGTTTAAAGTGGCTAGTGGTACATTTTTACATAATTTCCATCAATTCCCATTATTAAAGTGGCTGGAGTTGAGTCAGTATGTTGGCAGCGGCCGCTAAATGTTAGTGGTGGCTGTTTAACAGTCTGATGGCCTTGAGATAGAAGCTGTTTTTCAGTCTCTCGGTCTCTCGGTCCCTGCTTTGATGCACCTGTACTGACCTCGCCTTCTGGATGATAGCGGGGTGAACAAGCAGTGGCTTGGGTGGTTGTTGTCCTTGATGATCTTTATGGCCTTCCTGTGACATCGGGTGGTGTAGGTGTCCTGGAGGGCAGGTAGTTTGCCCCCGGTGATGCGTTGTGCAGACCTCACTACCCTCTGGAGAGCCTTACGGTTGTGGGCGGAGCAGTTGCCGTACCAGGCGGTGATACAGCCCGACAGGATGCTCTCGATTGTGCATCTGTAGAAGTTTGTGAGTGCTTTTGGTGACAAGCCGAATTTCTTCAGCCTCCTGAGGTTGAAGAGGCGCTGCTGCGCCTTCTTCACAACGCTGTCTGTGTGGGTGGACCAATTCAGTTTGTCCGTGATGTGTACACCGAGGAACTTAAAACTTTCCACCTTCTCCACTACTGACCCGTCGATGTGGATAGGGGGGTGCTCCCTCTGCTGTTTCCTGAAGTCCACAATCATCTCCTTTGTTTTGTTGACGTTGAGTGTGAGGTTATTTTCCTGACACCACACTCCGAGGGCCCTCACCTCCTCCCTGTAGGCCGTCTCGTCGTTGTTGGTAATCAAGCCTACCACTGTAGTGTCATCCGCAAACTTGATGATTGAGTTGGAGGCGTGCATGGCCACGCAGTCGTGGGTGAACAAGGAGTACAGGAGAGGGCTCAGAACGCACCCTTGTGGGGCCCCAGTGTTGAGGATCAGCGGGGTGGAGATGTTGTTACCTACCCTCACCACCTGGGGGCGGCCCGTCAGGAAGTCCAGGACCCAGTTGCACAGGGCGGGGTCGAGACCCAGGGTCTCGAGCTTGATGACGAGTTTGGAGGGTACTATGGTGTTAAATGCTGAGCTGTAGTCGATGAACAGCATTCTCACATAGGTATTCCTCTTGTCCAGATGGGTTAGGGCAGTGTGCAGTGTGGTTGCGATTGCTTCGTCTGTGGACCTATTGGGTCGGTAAGCAAATTGGAGTGGGTCTAGGGTGTCCGGTAGGGTGGAGGTGATATGGTCCTTGACTAGTCTCTCAAAGCACTTCATGATGATGGAAGTGAGTGCTACGGGGCGGTAGTCGTTTAGCTCAGTTACCTTAGCTTTCTTGGGAACAGGAACAATGGTTGCCCTCTTGAAGCATGTGGGAACAGCAGACTGGGATAAGGATTGATTGAATATGTCCGTAAACACACCAGCCAGCTGGTCTGCGCATGCTCTGAGGACGCGGCTGGGAATGCCGTCTGGGCCTGCAGCCTTGCGAGGGTTAACACGTTTAAATGTTTTACTCACCTCGGCTGCAGTGAAGGAGAGCCCGCAGGTTTTGGTAGCGGGCCGTGTCAGTGGCACTGTATTGTCCTCAAAGCGAGCAAAAAAGTTATTAAGCCTGTCTGGGAGCAAGACATCCTGGTCCGCGACGGGGCTGGTTTTCTTTTTGTAATCCGTGATTGACTGTAGACCCTGCCACATACCTCTTGTGTCTGAGCTGTTGAATTGCGACTCTATTTTGTCTCTGTACTGGGACTTAGCTAGTTTGATTGCCTTGCGGAGAGAATAGCTACACTGTTTGTATTCGGTCATGTTTCCGGTCACCTTGCTCTGGTTAAAAGCAGTGGTTCGCGCTTTCAGTTCCACGCGAATGCTGCCGTCAATCCACGGTTTCTGATTTGGGAATGTTTTAATCGTTGCTGTGGGTACGACATCGTCAATGCACTTTCTAATGAACTCGCTCACCGAATCAGCATATTCGTCAATGTTGTTGTTGGACGCAATGCGGAACATATCCCAATCCACGTGATCGAAGCAGTCTTGAAGCGTGGAATCAGATTGGTCGGACCAGCGTTGAACAGACCTGAGCGAGGGAGCTTGTTGTTTTAGTTTCTGTTTGTAGGCTGGAAGCAACAAAATGGAGTCGTGGTCAGCTTTTCCGAAAGGAGGGCGGGGGAGGGCCTTATATGCGTCGCGGAAGTTAGTATAACAATGATCCAAGGTTTTACCAGCCCTGGTAGCACAATCGATATGCTGATAGAATTTAGGGAGTTTTGTTTTCAGATTGGCCTTGTTAAAATCCCCAGCTACGATGAATGCAGCCTCAGGGTGTGTGGTTTCCAGTTTACAAAGAGTCAGATAAAGTTAGTTCAGGGCCATCGTTGTGTCTGCTTGGGGGGGAATATATACGGCTGTGATTATAATCGAAGAGAATTCCCTTGGTAGATAATGCGGTCGACATTTGATTGTGAGGAGTTCTAGATCAGGTGAACAGAATGACTTGAGTTCCTGTATGTTGTTATGATCACACCACGTCTCGTTAATCATAAGGCATACCCCCCCGCCCCTCTTCTTACCAGAAAGATGTATGTTTCTGTCGGCGCGATGCGTGAAGAAACCAGCTGGCTGCACCGACTCCGTTAGCGTCTCTTGAGTTAGCCATGTTTCCGTGAAGCAGAGAACGTTACAATCTCTGATGTCTCTCTGGAAAGCTACCCTTGCTCGGATTTCATCAACCTTATTGTCAAGAGACTGGACATTGGCGAGTAGTATGCTAGGGAGTGGAGCGCAATGTGCCCGTCTCCGAAGCCTGACCAGGAGACCGCTACGTTTGCCCCTTTTACGGCGTCGCATAGGGTCGCCGGCTGGGATCAGATCCATTGTATTGGGTGGAAGGCAAAACACTGGATCCGTTTCGGGAAAGTCATATTCCTGGTTGGAACGATGGTGAGTTGACGTTATATTCAGTAGTTCCTCCCGACTGTATGTAATGAAACCTAAGATTACCTGGGGTACCAATGTAAGGAATAACACATAAAAAAACAAAATACTGCATATTTTCCAAGGAACGCGAAGCGAGGCGGCCATCTTGGTCGGCGCCGGAAGTCTAATCAAGCTAGTCGTCTTGACTACTTTCTTATGTTATTCTCGCTGGGACCAAAAGTTTAAAAAGTGTTGATAGGGGACAGAATGTGGGGATTCTGGACCATCAAATAATTGTCATATACATTACTCTTACAGAATTTCCACATGGGAGAGGATATTTGAAATGTAATCAAAGCCTATTGGATGATAACTTGTTTTTAACTAGGACAGAATTATTTATAACTTACTTTTTCCGATATAACACAAGTACAGCAGATGCCCTTATTGTATGGGGCACTTTTAAATGTGCCTTTAGAGGCCATGCAATTCAATACTTATCTTTAAAACAAAAGCAATTTAGGTCAAAAGAGTCCACATTAACAAAGGAATTTGAAGGCCTAACAGTACAGTTAGATAGCAATAAAACTGTGCCATAGAGGCACAGAATAAGTTAGACGACAAAACAAAAAGAAATGGAGGAACTTATTCAAGAAAGATCCAGTGTAATATATTATAAAAAATAAATCGAACTGGATGGAGTATGGGGAAAAATGCAACAAATTATTTTTTAATCTCCAACATAGAAATGCTACCAAAAATGATTTCCTGAAACTTCTTACAAATGATGGAGTCACTCATGATTCACCAAACTATATTTTGAAATAGGAAGCAAAGTACTTTAAGCATATGTTTCCGTTTCAGTCTCCTGCATCTCCACTAACCGAAATTAATTGTACAGAAAGACTCATGTGAAGGCCAAATTACAGAGGAGGAACTTCTTGATGCAATTAAAGTCGGGAAAACTCCAGGGCTGGATGGCATATAGGAATGTTATTAGCATGTTTTAACCACTCCTATAAAAATGGTAGATTATCAGATACTTAACAAAAAGGTCTCATTTCATTAATACTGAAACAGGACCCAAGTGGTACCTATAAAGATCCAGTCCATTTAATTGGAGGTCCCTTACACTTCAATGGTGTGATGCCCAAATTCTGGCAAAATGTATAGCGCATAGAATTAAAAAGGTATTGTCGGATATAATTCATCCTAATCAGACAGGTTTTTTACATGGACGATACATTGAGGATAATATAAGACAAGTACTGGAAACAATAGACCACTATGACAAATCTGTGAAATCAGGCCTGGTATTCATAGCTGACTTTGACAAGGCTTTTGATAAACTATGACTCATTTGATTAATTTATAAATGCCTGGAATATTTCAATTTAGGAGAATCTCTTATAAAATGGGTTAAAGTTATGTTTAGTAACCCTAGGTGTTAAATAGTAAATAATGGCTACATCTTTGAAAGTATTAAACTGTCAAGAGGAGTAAAACAAGGTTGTTGTCACGTTCGTCGTCATCCTCCGCGTCTGAGGAGGAGTAAGGATCGGACCAAAATGCAGCGTGGTTAGAATACATACTTAATTTAATAAACGAAGACGAAACGAAGAACACTTAACAAACTATACAAAACAACAAACGAACGTGAAGCTATATAACAAATAGTGCTGACACTAAAACACTACACATAGACAATAACCCACAACCTACAATACAAAACAGGCTACCTAAATATGGTTCCCAATCAGAGACAACGCAAAACACCTGTCTCTGATTGAGAACCATATCAGGCCAAACACAGAAATAGACAAACCAGACAAACAACATAGAATGCCCACACAGATCACACCCTAACCAACCAAAACATAAAACATACAAAGCAAACTCTGGTCAGGGCGTGACACTTGTCCGCTATCGGCATATCTATTTATTATGGCCATAGAAATGCTAGCTATTAAAATCAGATCTAACAATAATATCAAGTAATAGAAATCCAGGGCTTAACAAAAAGGTGTCATTGTACGATGATGATTCATGTTTTCTTTTACATCCACAATTAGAATCCCTCCACAGCCTCATAGAGGATCTAGATACTTTTTCTAACCTCTCTGGATTAAAATCAAATTATGATAAGTGATAAGTATACATATTATGTATCACAATTTTTTTAAACTTTTACATTACTGTGTAGTTAACCAATAAAATGGTCTGACGGGGATGTGGACATACTCAGTATTCATATCCAGAAAGAAAGAAATTATCTCCCTACGATACATTATAATAGAAAGTAAGCAATAGATAAGATCTTCCTACCATGGAAAGGAAAATACCTGTATATTTGTGGAAAAATCAACCTGATTAACTCTTTAGTCATATCCCAGTTTACTTATTTGCTTATGGCCTTGTCTACACCTAGTGACCGGCTTTTTAAATTATATGAGCAAAAAATATTCCATTTAATTTGGAACAGCAAGCCAGACAAAATTAAAAGGGCTTATTTATATGATAAATATGAATTTGGAGGGCAGAAATGATTAAATCATAAAGAATTAGACCTCTCACTAAAGGCTTCAGTCATACAAAAGTTATACTTAAATCCAAACTGGTTCTCTAGCAGATTAGTAAGAATGTCCCTTGTTCAAGAATGGCCTTTTTCTCTTTATTCAGATTAGAACTTCTCACTTTCGGTTATTTGAAAATGAAATCATCGCTAAAATATATCGCGATTTTTACAAGCCATAGAAAGTTGGTTGCAATTTTAGTTTAATCCACCAGAAAAGGCATAACAAATAATACAACAAATATTGTGGTTAAACTCAAATATACTAATTGATCAAAAAAACATTATTTGGGGAAAAAATGCTTAAAAAGGGTATCATCTTTGTAAATTATATCATAAATAGGACTTGTGGAGTTAGGTCACACATGCAGCTATCAAAAATATATGGAAACGTCTGCTCTAACCGAAATTACAACCAAACTAACTGCAACATTGCCGCAAAAATGGAAGAGGCAAGTGGAAGGGGGAGAAAAGTAAGGAACTTGTCTGTCGACCCTGCATTAAAGACCAAAATTGGTAAGAAAAATTGTGATGAAAAAGTATACCAGTTTCATTTAAGGTCCAAAAAATTGACCGCTGTGCCATATAGATTGCAAAATAGTTGGGAAGACATTTTCGATGTACCGATTTCATGGCACATGGTTTATGAGCTCATACACAAAACAATGGCAGATTTAAAACTTTACATTTTTCTATTTAAATGCTTATACAAAATTCTTGCAACCAATAGAATGTTATATGTATGGAGGATACAACCATCCCAGCTCTGTAGATTTTGCTGCGAAGAGATAGAATCATTAGATTCCATATGTAGCTTGTTTTTGGTCGCAGGTTCAGGAATGGCTGAAGGATTGTAACATTTACCTGGATCTAACTGTGCAAATAGCACTGCTGGGTGATTTGAAAAGTCAAAGTGAATCGATCTATAATACAATAATACTTTTGTCAAAAATGTTTATCTATAATTTCCAATCTGTAGAAACTATGAGAATAGAAAGGTTCAGAACTTTTGTGAAACATCACAGCACAGTTGAAAAATATATGGCAAATAGAAATCAAAACTGGATGGTCTTCAGAGATACAATAAATGGGAAAGTTAGCTGAAGGATGGGACTATATTATGTAGAAGCCTAAGTGTTGTTATCCATTGGTTTACTCCAATTAGGGGAGGGGTGGTAGGGTTAGGGGAAAATAAAGAAGGAAAATATATGAAAAAATATAAATATACACAGTACCAGTCAAAAGTTTTGACACACCTACTCATTCAAGGGTTTTTCTTTATTTTTACAATTTTATACATTATAGAATAATAGTGAAGACATCAAAACTATGAAATATCACATATGGAATCATGTACTGAAATAACAAAATAATTTTTGAACAAATCAAAATATATTTTATATTTTGGATTCTTCAAAGTAGCCACCCTTTGCCTTGACAGCTTTGCACACTCTTGGCATTCTCTCAAACATCTTCACCTGGAATGCTTTTCCAACAGTCTTGAAGGAGTTCCCACATATGCTGAACACTTGTTGGCTGCTTTTCCTTCACTCTGCGGTCCAACTCATCCCATACCATCTCAATTGGATTGAGGTCAGGTGATTGTGGAGGCCAGGTCATCTGATGCAGCACTCCATCACTCTCCTTCTTGCTCAAATGGCCCTCACACAGCCTGTAGGTGTGTTGGGTCATTGTCCTGTTGAAAAACAAATGATAATCCCACGAAGCGCAAACCAGATTTTTATTTTTTATTTTATTTAACTTGGCAAGTCAGTTAAGAACAAATTTTTATTTTCAATGACAGCCTAGGAACAGTGGGTTAACTGCCTTGTTCAGGGGCATAGTGACAGTTTTTGTTTTACAATGTCAGCTCGGAGATTGCGATTTTGCAACCTTTCGGTTACAAGTCCAACGCTCTAACCACTAGGCTACCTGCCGCCCCCAGATGGGATGGCGTATTGCTACAAAATGCTGTGGTAGCCATGCTGGTTAAGAGTGCCTTGAATTCTAAACAAATCACGGACAGTGTCACCAGTAAAGCACCCACACACCATCACATCTCCTTCTCCATGCTTCACGGTGGGAACCACACATGTGGAGATCATCCGTTCACCTACTCTGAGTCTCACAAAGACATGGCGGTTGGAACCAAAAATCTTAAATTTGGACGCATCAGACCAAAGGATATATTTCTACCGGTCGAAAGTCCATTGCTCTTGTTTCTTGGCCCAAGCAAGTCTCTTCTTATTATTGGTGTCCTTTAGTAGTGGTTTCTTTGCAGCAATTTGACCATGAAGGCCTGATTCACGCAGTCTCCTCTGAACAGTTGATGTTGAGATGTGTCTGTTACTTGAACTCTATGAAGCATTTATTTGGGCTGCAGTTTCTGAGGCTGGTAACTCTAATGAACTTATCCTCACCCAGAGGTGACTCTGGGTTGTCCTTTCCTGTGGCGGTCCTCATGAGAGTCAGTTTCATCATAGCGCTTGATGGTTTTTGCAACTGCACTTGAAAAAAGTTCTTGAAATGTTCCATATTGACTGACCTTCATGTCTTAAAGTAATGATGGACTGTTACTTGAGCTGTTCTTGCCATAATATGGACTTGGTCTTTTACCAAATAGGGCTATCTTCTGTTAACCAACCCTACCCTGTCACAACACAACTGATTGGCTCAAACGAATTAAGAAGGAAAGAAATTCCACAAATTAACTTTTAACAAGGCACACCTGTTAATTTAAATGCATTCCAGGTGACAACCTCATGAAGCTGGTTGAGATAATGCCTAGAGTGTGCAAAGCTGTCAACAAGGCAAATGATGGTTACTTTGAACAATCTAAAATCTAAAATATATTTTGATTTGTTAAACACTTTTTTGGTTACTACATGAGTCCATATGTTTAATTTCATAGTTTTGATGTCTTCACTTTCCTGTACAATGTAGAAAATAGTAAAAGTAAAGAAAAACCTGGATTGAGTAGGTGTGTCCAAACTTTTGACTGGTGCTGTATATATATATGGAGATTGGAAATGATGCAGACAATTACATTTGTATTTATTTTACTTAACCTTTATTTAACTAGGCAAGTCAGTTAAGAACAAATTCTTATTTACAATGACGGCCTACCCCGGGCCAAACCCTAACTCGAACGACGCTGGGCCAATTGTGCGCTGCCCTAAGGGACTCCCAATTACAGCCGGTTGTGATACAGCCTGGAATCAAACCAGGGTCTGTAGTGACGCCTGTGGCACTGAGATGCCTTAGAGTGTCTTAGACCACTGAGCCACTTGGGAGCCACTTGGGAGCCCCATTGATCGAAGCCACAATCTATTTGCAATATTAAAGCTGATCTACCCCCCTAAAAGAGAGAGAAAGAAAGAGATGCAATATTTCTCCTTTAAGACAAACTACACATATTATGCAAAATGATGTGGGCCAGAAGTCAGTCTATCTATCTATCTATCTATCTATCTATCTATCTATCTATCTATCTATCTATCTATCTATCTATCTATCTATCTATCTATCTATCTATCTATCTATCTATCTATCTATCTATCTATCTATCTATCTATCTATCTATCTATCTATCTGTGTATCTGCCTGCCTGCCTGCCTGCCTATCTGCTGTGTCTCTTACCTCATATATGAG
>NC_052323.1:21989913-22124913 GCF_016432855.1 Salvelinus namaycush
CCCCTTAACTTTTCCCACATTTTGTTCACACACAATACCCCACAATGTCAAAGCGGAATTATGTTTTTTAGAAAAAAAAGAATGATGAATTAAAAAGGAAAAGTTGAAATGTCTTGAGTGAATAAGTATTCAACCCCTTTGTTATGACTAGCCTAAATAAGTTCAGGAGTAAAACTTTTCTTAAAAAGTCACATATTAAGTTGCATGGACTCACTCTGTGCGCAATAATTGTGTTTAACATAATGTTTTAATGACTACCTCATCTCTGTACCTCACACATACAATTATTTGTAATGTCCCTCAGTCGAGCAGTGAGTTTCAAACACAGATTCAACCACAAAGATCAGGGGGGTTTCCAATGCCTCACACCTATTGGTAGATGGGTAAATTAAAAATTTAAAAAGCAGACATTGAACATAGATTTGAGTATGGTGAAGTTATTAATTACACTTTAGATGGTGTATCAATAAACACAGTCACAAATAAGATTCAGGCGTCCTTCCTAACTATGTTGCCAGAGAAGAAGGAAACCGCTATTTAAAATAGTTAGAGTTTAATAGCAGTGATAGGAGAAAACTGAGAATGGATCAACAACATTGTAGTTACTCCACAATACTAACCTAATTGACAGAGTGAAAAGAAGGAAGCTTGTACAGAATAAAAATATTCCAAAACATGCATCCTGTTTGCAACAAGGCACTAAAGTAAAGAAATCTACTTTTTGTCCTGAATACAAAGCGTTATGTTTGGGGGCAAATCTAACACAACACATCACTGAGTACCACTCTTCATATTTTCAAGCATGGTGGTGGCTAAATCATGTTATGGGTATGCTTGTCATTAGCAATGACTAGGGTGTTTTTTATGATAAAAAGAAACAGAATAGAGGGAAGCACAGGCAAAATCCTAGAGGAAAACCTGGTTCAGTCTGTATTCTAACAGGAAAACTCACCTTTCAGCAGGACAATAACCAAAAATACAAGGCCAAATATACACTGGAGTTGCTTACCAAGACAACATTGAATGTCCTAGTTACAGTTTTGACATAAATTGGCTTGGAAATCTGAGAAAGAATTGTAAATGGCTGTCTAGCAATGATCAACATCCAACTTGGCAGAGCTTGAAGAATTAAAAAAAATTATAATTTGCAAATAATGTACAATCCAGGTGTGCAAATCTCTTAGAGACTTACCCAGAAAGACTCACAGCTGTAATCGCTGCCAAAGGTGATGCCAACATGTACTGACTCAGGGGGTTGAATACTTATCTAATCAAGATATATTAGTGTATTATTTGTATCTTTTTTTGTTACAAATTTTTGAATTTGTCTTCCACTTTGAAATTACAGAGTATTTTGTATAGATCCATTTTAATCCCACTTTGTAACACAACGAAATGTGGAAAAAGTAAAGGGGTGTGAATACCTTCTGAAGGCGCTGTATGCCATGTTAATATGTTATCTGAGTGAGCGTGACCAACAAAGTAAATTGGGACCCCCTGGAAGTCAGGGCCACGTGCCTTGCATAGCCGGTCAGTAATTGGGCAATGATTACTACAAGGTTTAGATAGCTGGCTAGACTAACTTACCTAGTAATCTATAAAACTGACATGGGGTAATTGAGTGACTGTCAGTGACTGAGATAACAAGAAAAAAACTGCTTGTGCACTACCAAATGTTTAAATTGCACCTTGTGTGTTTTACTATTCTGACTTCCTAAAAAAAGGAAAGGGGGTCAGGGCCCCCTAGCGGCCATGAGTCCCTAAGCGTATTCTTATGTCGCTTAGTGGCAAGACCCGGCACTGGTTTTTCATTCAAGGCAACAAAGCTGTTATCGTCTTGTGATGGAAAATGTTATGTTTGTGCTTTTCTAACAACCAATTTCTGTGTTCACGCGAGTGATTGATTGAACGAATCTTCACTATCAGTATCTGCAATTTGACAGTACGACCAGACCCTTGTTTTGAGAACGAAAGATATCTCAGTTTCAAGGTCTCAGTTTAGAGAGAAGTCTCGTGAGGTACTGGCATGAACCAGTATTGGTCGGTCACATGAATGAAGCAAACGTTAATGATGAATTCATTATGAATGATGAATAAGCTATATGATGCAAATATAACTTGTCTGCAGTATATAAGAGAACTAACTAACAGGACTGCCCCGGAGAGCTCCTGATCGACATGTGTACTTGGTGCATTGAGTTGGTTGGAACCTCTCCAGTGTGCTGATAATAAAGAATGATTCATAAAAGATTGACTTTGAGTGTCCCTGTGTAGAATGTCCAAGACAGTCTTCATCCTCATCCTCATCATAGTCTTCCCAAGCCTCCCCAACACCCTAATTATAATCATCATCACCATCATCTTCTTCATCATTATCATTCCGTTCGGATATGTCCTTTCCTTCGGGGGCGAGGGCTGTGGGGTTGCAGACACAGAACCTCTTAGAGAAGTGGACCAGGATCCTCTCTCTCTCCTGGGTCTCTCCCATCAGAGGAAAGGCTTTCAGGAAGTTCCTGAGAATTAGGTCAAAGACCAACGAGTGAGAAGGCAGTATTGTTTTCAGGCTAGAATGCAGAGTGTGTCTGTCCATACAGTGATATAGGCCATAAGCTACAGTCTCCATTTCTAGGCTTACTCTCATTTATTTTTAAAATTGATAATGGCGTCGTATGAGTGAGGCTGAAGTAGATTAGTACAATACAATGCAGTGCACATTCAGTCAGTGTAAACTCAGTGTAAGTGTGGTTCACCACTCCCAATACAAACATGTTCATTTACTCTGGATATCTGCATGCTGTGGTTTAATACATGCATTCAAGACAGTCCCAAATCATGGCATACAGTATTCCAGGAGGTGACAGTTGACTGTATAGCAAAATAGAGGCACACTACAGCTCTATACTCAGAGAAATCAGTGTTAGGCTAATGTGTTGTGAGCAGTGCTGTGAGAATAGTGCTGACTGGGCTTACCTCAGGGCCTTGTCCAATGACAGACCAGAGAAGTCAAAGAAGCTGAGGTACTCTGACGCCACCAGCTGGCTGAACTCATTACTGCATGATGGACAGAGAGAGAAGGGATGGGGGAGGGAGAGCGAGAGAGGGGGAAAGAGAAGGGAGGGACGGGGAGCGATAGAAAGAAAGAAAGAGAGAGAGAGAGAGAGAGAGAGAGAGAGAGAGAGAGAGAGAGAGAGAGAGAGAGAGAGAGAGAGAGAGAGAGAAAAAGAAAGATTGATATGAAGTTCAAGATGATACAAAATACAATATAAAGACTGTGAGACATGTATGTGTATCAGTGACTAACTGAATGACTGTGTGTGTGTGTGTGTGTGTGTGTGTGTGTGTGTGTGTGTGTGTGTGTGTGTGTGTGTGTGTGTGTGTGTGTGTGTGTGTGTGTGTGTGTGTGTGTAGTCTTGTTTGTGTAGTCTTGTGTGTGTTTGGTCTTGTGTGTGTTTGGTCTTGTGTGTGTGGTCTTGTGTGGTCTTGTGTGTGTGTGTGGTCTTGTGTGTGTGGGGGTGGGGGGGTGGGGGGTGGGTGTATGCCTGAAACCCCACTTCTTTCCCAGGTGGCGTGCCACATCGCAGCGTTTGAAGCCCTCCAGGTAGAACAGGCGCTTGGCAAGGCGTTTGGCGGCGTTACATTCGGCACGGCAACTGTTGGCCAGGGTGTCCGTGCTGCCTCTCTCCAGCTGCTCCAGACCGCTCAGCTCCGAGTCCGAGTCCGACAGCACGTCAGTGACGTTGGTATCACTGAGGAGGACACACACAGGGACATTCAGAGATTAGGACAGACACTCTCCACTTGATAACTGTGGACATTGCAACATGTGAGGTTGGCATTGTTGAGAACACAACACACACAGACAGATCTCTGTGGACCAACCAACATCACAGCCTTAGTGAGCTGATAGTATGGCACCTGCCTGCCTCACAGAACAGTGCCCTAGCAGGACCACTGACTGGCAGTCATGAAGATGAAAATATAGAATGTTATGATGATATATGGGAGCTATAAACTCCAATTTCAAGACTCTTACTGACATAATGTCCTCTAAAGAAAAAACTGTCCATTTCATTAGACAAGAATAAACAAATAGGTACGATAATAAATATATGAATGTGTGATATTCTATCAACATGAAAGTTACATGGCAAATTAGATACGATTTTTCTCATATAACCCTGATTCAATAATAAAAATCCCCTGAAGACACATAAAGATAGAATATCTGAGACAGAGTCCTTATATCTCTCTATCCCTCTAACCAAAAACACATAAAACATCCTAAACAAACAGTACTGAAATAGTAGTAAAAACAAACGTCAATGGCCTCAATACCAGACCAGACCAGGTGTGCTGGTCGACCCTATCATTTTAAGTGTCTCTTTGATATTGTCAACATTCTCTCTATAAATGATCCGGATTGTTCTGCATAATCTAACTAGAGCGATTTCATTCATTCCTACATTCAATACGCCTTCGCACGTTAATGTGTTGGTTGCCGTGGATACAACGGGCGGCGGAACCCGGTGTCCTAGGAGGAGAGACGGCAGGCGCAATTACTACCCCTCCCAGGTTGATGTCTCCTACATCACAATTACCCACAATCCTCACTGCAGGCAACAACGTGCCTTGAGCACAAGCCTCGCACAAGGATGGAACTATCCCCAAACGAGAATAGGTACTCATACCTCCCTCTGTACAAGGATGGAACTATCCCCAAACGAGAATAGGTACTCATACCTCCATCTGTACAAGGATGGAACTATCCCCAAACGAGAATAGGTACTCATACCTCCCTCTGTACAAGGATGGAACTATCCCTAAACGAGAATAGGTACTCATACCTCCCTCTGTACAAGGATGGAACTATCCCCAAACGAGAATAGGTACTCATACCTCCCTCTGTACAAGGATGGAACTATCCCTAAACGAGAATAGGTACTCATACCTCCCTCTGTACAAGGATGGAACTATCCCCAAACGAGAATAGGTACTCATACCTCCCTCTGTACAAGGATGGAACTATCCCCAAACGAGAATAGGTACTCATACCTCCCTCTGTACAAGGAAGATAGATGGAACTATCCCCAAACGAGAATAGGTACTCATACCTCCCTCTGTACAAGGATGGAACTATCCCCAAACGAGAATAGGTACTCATACCTCCCTCTGTACAAGGAAGATGGATGGAACTATCCCCAAACGAGAATAGGTACTTATACCTCCATCTGTACAAGGATGGAACTATCCCCAAACGAGAATAGGTACTCATACCTCCCTCTGTACAAGGAAGATGGATGGAACTATCCCCAAACGAGAATAGGTACTCATACCTCCCTCTGTACAATGATGGCACTATCCCTAAATGAGAATAGGTACTCATACCTCCCTCTGTACAAGGAAGATGGATGGAACTATCCCCAAACGAGAATAGGTACTCATACCTCCCTCTGTACAAGGAAGATGGATGGAACTATCCCCAAACGAGAATAGGTACTCATACCTCCCTCTGTACAAGGAAGATGTACTCTTCTTCATCCAGCTGAAGACAGACGAGGAGCTATCAACAAAATAATTGCTCTCCCTGCATTCTATTCATCATTATCTTTCATATGCATGTGCAATTACTGCCCTTCCCAGTTTGATGTCACAATTACTCACAACCCTCAACTAGGCAACAGCATGCAATGAGCACAAGCCTCACACTATCGCCAAAAGATGTCCAAACCTGCCCCTTTAAATCTTCATATCTTACAGATGCATTTCCCTAGCCTACTCTTCACGTTGGCCACCATGCCTAATCCTAATCACATTTCTGTTCACAAAAAAATTGTTGATCTACTGAATAATGAACAACTCGTGCCAGCCTGGGAGTCACGGCAATCCAGGGGCCCCCAGTGAAGACATACAATGTCCATCAAATGCACAACACACAGTCCTAAATTGAACCCTATTCCCTATAGTACTTTTGACCAAGGCCATTTAGAACAAAGACACTGACTCACAGCCACTGGCATTCAATATGGATTTTGACCCTTGATCTTTATCTTGGATGAAGTGAACTACAGTACAGTTCCATGTACCTTTCATTGTAACTATTATGCATTTGAGAAGTCATGAGTAGATTTCCCCTGAATAGTAAGCTCATTTAAAAGTTAATCGGTGTCTGTGTGTGTGTGTGTGCGTGTGTGTGTCTGTGTGTGTGAGCCCATACTTAGAGCATGAGACAGCATGTCTGTGACTCACATGGTAATCTCTCTCTCAGTTGTGCTGTGTGCCATCCAACCCTAGACCAGCAAGGGTGTGTCGGGTGAAGGGCATGAGGGCTCTGTCTGTGTCTGTCTGTCTGTCTGTCTGTCTGTCTGTCTGTCTGTCTGTCTGTCTGTCTGTCTGTCTGTCTGTCTGTCTGTCTGTCTGTCTGTCTGTCTGTCTGTCTGTCTGTCTGTCTGTCTGTCTGTCTGTGTGTGTGTGTGTGTGTGTGTGTGTGTGTGTGTGTGTGTGTGTGTGTGTGTGTGTGTGTGTGTGTGTGTGTGTGTGTGTCTGAGTGTGTGTCTGAGTGTGTGTCTGAGTGAGTGTCTGAGTGGCGGGTGGCGCAGTGGTCTAGGGCACTGCATCGCAGTGCTAGCTGCGCCACCAGAGTCTCTGGGTTCGCGCCCAGGCTGGGCTGGGTTCGCGCCCAGGCTCTGTCGCAGCCGGCCGCAACCGGGAGGTCCGTGGGGCGACGCACAATTGGCATAGCGTCGTCCGGGTTAGGGAGGGTTTGGCCGGTAGGGATATCCTTGTCTCAGTATGTAAAATGTAATAAAATGTATGCACTCTACTGTAAGTCGCTCTGGATAAGAGCGTCTGCTAAATGACTAAAATGTAAAAATGTAAAATGTGAGTGTGTGTGTCTGTGTGTATGTGTCTGTGTGTTTGTGTTAGAAAAAGGGGTGAGTGTGCATGTTATTTATGAGTAGGGGTGTGTGTGTCTGTGTGTTTCATAACTGAGGCTTGTAGCTATACGTGCAATCACTGGCATCTCTGTGCAATGTCTTGATGGAATAATACCAAGGACTCAGCATTAAGCGATCCAACACAACACCAGTCTAATACACCACTGGATCATTCATAACCTACTGCCCCCTCAGTCTCATTCTGTTATTCAAACCCCAACACTTCTAAAATAACACAGCATTCACTGATGCTGCACTACAGTATACTGCTGTGACAATACAGTATGCTGCTGTGACAATACAGTATACTGCCTTGACACTACAGTATACTGCCGTGACAATACAGTATACTGCCGTGACACTACAGTATACTGCCGTGACACTACAGTATACTGCTGTGACAATACGGTATACTGCCGTGACAATACAGTATACTGCCGGGACACTACAGTATATTGCCGTGACAATACAGTATACTGCCGGGACACTACAGTATATTGCCGTGACAATACAGTAGACTGCCGGGACACTACAGTATATTGCCGTGACAATACAGTATACTGCCGGGACACTACAGTATATTGCCGTGACAATACAGTATACTGCCGGGACACTACAGTATATTGCCGTGACAATACAGTATACTGCCGTGACAATAACTGATAAAGACATAGGAATTATAGTCACTTTTTTTTAAAGGAAACAGAGCAGCTTGTTAATTCCTAGGGGCATGTTGAACCACGTTGTTGCCAGTCTCCCATGAGAGTGAGCCACATGTAGCAAGGTCAACAGAGACGGTTCAAATGTATTGATCCGCGTTACAAACCCATTATAAACTGACCAAAGTTCCAACCATACAGATAATTCATTGTAACGTTTTTTTACACGACATAGTCAATTAGCTATTCTCAAACGTATGGTAATTATACTTCAAGTAGCCACATTTTTCATGATAGTGTTATTAAACTGATTAGTGGCAAATCCATGCTTTAGTTGATTTGCAACTGCTGCCAAAACTGTTCCGCTCAATATTGTAATTGCAAATACAGCACACACTCCCGTTTATTCTGAGTCTGACTGACACAAGAAACTTCAGAACGACTTAACTGTGGGCGAAACCATAAAAAAAACTTACAGAAGTTCGAGAAGCAAGTCGAAATGACAGTCATATTCCTCTTTCCACATTTTCTCTCCCGCGTTCGAGGATGGGAATCAGTGTCAAGGAGCGCACGGCATCATCCAGCGGTGTTGGATAAAATCCGGCATTAGTCTTTGGCGGTATTTACCCAGAGGCTTAAACAATCAGATTTTCGTCAGTCTTTTCCAACACAAACGGGGCTGGAAGCCGTGCATGGTTATTACCCCGTTTAAGAGCACATAACTATCTAACTATAGTGTTTGTAGCCTACAGCCTTTCCCCACAGTGTGAATGGATATTAGATTTTTCCCTTGAAGGTTCTTGGAAGTCTCCCTCAAAAAAGAATGTGAGGGGCGGAGCGACAGACCACACAATCTACTGAATTATGTTCCTAAATCTTGTTAGTACACACTCACTTCGATGATCATTCATTCAGGTCTGTACATAACCCATTACGCCACTCCCTCCCTGGTCTTTTCCAACGGTTGCTATGTTGTGATGCAAAGAAAAGCTCGTTTTCTCTTGGCCTAAGGCCCAGAAACCACATAGCTAACATAACTCTTCAGAATATCAGTCATATTCTAAAAATGTGTCATATGATCATATTCAAAGGTAGGTCCACTTCTACCCTACAGCTATGTTAATTTCCCTCTACAGTGCATTCGGAAAGTTTTCAGACCTTTTTCTACATTTTGTTACGTTACAGCCTTATTCTAAAGTTAATTGAATCGTTTTTTCCCCTGATCAATCGACATACAATATCCCATAATGACAAAGCAAAAACAGTTTTTTTTTTCAAATTATTGCACATTTATCAAATTAAATTAAAACTTAAATTAAACATTTACATAAGTATTCAGACCCTTTACTCAGTACTTTGTTGAAGCACCTTTGGCAGCAATTACAGCCTCGAATCTTCTTGGGTATGACGCTACAAGCTTGGCACACCTGTATTTGGGGAGTTTCTCCCATTCTTTTCTGCAGATCCTCTCAAGCTCTGTCGGGTTGGAATGGGAGTGTCACTGCACAGCTATTTTCAGGACTCTCCAGAGATGTTCGACCAGGTTTAAGTCCGGGCTCTGGCTGGGCTACTCAAGGACATTCAGAGACTTGTCCTGAAGCCATTCCTGCGTGGATTTTGCTGTGTGCTTAGGTTTGTTGTCCTGTTGGAAGGTGAACCGTCTGAGTTCCTGAGCGCTCCGGAGTAGATTTTCATCAATGATCTCTCTATACCTTGCTCCGTTCATCTTTCCCTCGATCCTGACTAGTCTCCCAGCCCCTGCCGCTGAAAAACATCCCCACAGCATGCTGCTGCTACCACTATGCTTCCCCGTAGGGATGGTATTGGCCAGGTGATGAGCGTGCCTGGTTTCCTCCAGATGTGACGCTTGGCATTCAGGCCAAAGATTCCAATCTTGGTTTGATCAGACGAGAGAATCTTGTTTATCATGGTCTGAGAGTCTTTAGGCGCCTTTTTGGCTAACTCCAAGCTGGCTGTCATGTGCCTTTTACTGAGGAGTATTGCCTATCTACCACAAAGGCCTATAGCTTGGTTTTTGCTCTGACATGCACTGTCAACTGTGGGACCTTATATAGACAGGTGTGTGCCTTTCCAAATCATGTGCAATCAATTGAATTTACCACAGATGTACTTCAATCAAGTTGTAGAAACATTTCAAGGACGATCAATGGAAACACAATGCACCAGAGCTCAATTTGGCGTTTCATAGCAAAGGGTCTGAATAATTATGTAAATAAGGTATTTCAGTTTTTCAGTATTTCAACATTTCTAACAACCTGTTTTCACTTTGTCATTATGGGGTATTGTGATGTCATTATGGGGTATTATGTGTAGATTGATGAGGAAAACGATTAATTTAATCAATTTCAGAATATTTCTGTAACGTAACAAAATATGGAAAAAGGGAAGGGGTCTGAATACTTTCTGAATGCACTGTATTTGGCCCTAGTGTTGTGTATTGTGTTGCCAACCATCTCTGACTCACCCTCCAAAAGCAGAAGAAGACGTGGAAGGGTGGCATTGTGATAGGTATAGATAACTGGCACACACACACACACACACACACACACACACACACACACACACACACACACACACACACACACACACACACACACACACACAGTGGCAGATATTAATCATCTACTCTGACACATCAATACATACTCCCTCTGTTTTTAAATTCCTCCTTCCCCCTTCTAATCTTGAGGAATCATGGAGACAAAAATAAAGTGACAAGGGGAGGACAAACAGACAGAGGAGGGGAGAGAGGGAGGTGGGGGATAGAGAGACCGATAAGGTAGGACAAAGAGAAGAGAATAGGCACCTGGGACCCTTATCTAGACTAGACCTTATAGACAGCCATTGAAAGTTCGACAGCCATGATGTGACACCACAATAGGCCCTTATCACTAAACTAGCAGGAGACAGGATGTTGTCATCAACATTGTGATGCAAGTCACTGACAAGGATTCTAGTGAAGAATATGTTTATATAAGGCAGACAGGTCTCACAGAGTTTCAGCCCCCCAGCTCTATCTGACTTCTCAAATGGCCACCACATTCTAACATTTCACTGACATCAGCATTCCTTTCTAGCAGGCATCATAAGCCCGTGAACTCAATCATGACGTCAAACGATTGCAACGCAACCTCCAAAAGGAATACTTTGGAGTCTGGGTTGAACGTTTATAACATATTTATGAGCTCTCACTCCAAATGTAAAATACACTCCTGCAACCTCTAGAAGAACACCATAGGAACAGTAACTATTGGATACAATAGTCTTCGACTGTTTTGTTCTAGTTGATCAATGACGTAGGGTCTGGAGAAAAATATACGTAATAAATGTCCTCTCAGTCAATGGCATCGAGTGATACAGTCGATGTACGTATAACATGGCAAAAAATACAAAGGCAGCTAAAAATGTATGTAAATAAATCCAGTGAAATTATCTGGTGGGATTTAAGTATCTGCCAGCCAGGTCACCCGTGATACAAGTCAGTATTCGACGTCCATCTATGTCTGAGGACATCGGGAGATGACGTGAAAACTGTCCACTAGGGGCAACAGTGAGCGCTGTTACAATCTAGTAGGTTTCGTTGTGGATGGGAATGGTGGATGGGGATGGTGGACGGTGGACGGTGGACGGTGGACGGTGGACGGTGGACGGTGGACGGTGGACGGTGGACGGTGGACGGTGGATGGTGGATGGGAATGGTGGATGGGTGATGACTACTAAGTGGACTGGACAATAGTTTATGGAGAGATTGAGAGCTTTTCAGTGATAACCACCATAACCACCATTAACCACCTGGTGTTGGAGGGCCAGTAGGAGGCACTCTTTCCTCTGGTCTAAAAAAAAAAAGTGACACTGCCCTGTGTAGGGTGCCGTCTTTCGGATGGGACGTTGAACGGGTGTCCTGACTCTCTGAGGTCATTAAAGATCCCATGGCACTTGTCGTAAGAGTAGGGGTGTTAACCCCGGTGTCCTGGCTAAATTCCCAATCTGGCCCTCAAACCATCACGGTCACCTAATAATCCCCAGATTACTAATCCCCTGTAACTATTCCCCAGGTCGTTGCTGTAAATGAGAACGTGTTCTCAGTCAATTTACCTGGTAAAATAACGGATAAATAAATGTAAAAAAATAATAATATTAGCAGCACAGATGCGCAGCACAGTTCTGTTCAGCAGTGGGACGGACGCGCCACACCCAGCCTACATCAGCTGGTGAGCTGAGGGGGAGCAAGTGATGAGTGTGGGCAGACAGGCTCTGCTCTGGCTCCGATTATACACATCGCACAGACTACTCAATTTTTTGCTTCCCTGTAGCTAACCAGTCACTTGCATTCTAGTTAGCTACCCTTTGCCTGGTTAAATTTTATTTCACCTTTATTTAACCAGGTAGGCCAGTTGAGAACAAGTTCTCATTTACAACTGCAACCTGGCCAAGATAAAGCAAAGCAGTGCGACAAAATCAACAACACAGAATTACACATAAGGAAGCGTACAGTCAACAACACAAAAGAAAAGAAAAAGAAAAAAACCTATGTATACAGTGTGTGCAAATGTAGAAGAGTAGGGAGCTGGGCAATAAATAAATGGGCTGGGAACACGCACCACTGGGCGAGTGCGGGGAGCAGGAACAGGGCATACTGGACCCTGGATACGCACAGTAAGCCTGGTGCGTGGTGTTGGCACTGGTGGTACTGGATAGACCGGACCGTGAAGACGCACTGGAGGTCTCGAGCTAATGGCCTGCACAACCCGTCCTGGCTGGATGGTAACTCTAGCTCGGCACGTGCGGGGCGCAGGCACAGGACGCATTGGGCTGTGCAGACATACGGGAGACACAGTGCGCAACGCCGGCGCAGGATATCCTGGCCCGAGGAGACCCACTGGCTGTCTGGAGAGCAGGGCTGGCACCATCTTCCCTGGCTGGATCCTCACCCTAGCTCGGCAGATGCGGGAAGCTGGGATGTAGCGCACCGGGCTAAGCACGGTACTGGAGACACCGTGCGTTCTACCGCATAACACGGTGCCTGGCCAGTACGACGCTCTCTCTCTCCATAGTAAGCACGGGGAGTTGGCGCAGGTCTCTTACCTGGCTTCGCCACACTCCCCGTGTGCTCCCCCCAAGACATTTTTGCGGCTGCCTCTCGGGCTTCCTACCGCGCCGCCGTGCTCGTTTCGCCAAATCCATTCTCCTGTAACCCTCCTCGCACTGCTCCAGCAAATCCCAGGCGGACTCCGGCACTCTCCCTGGGTCGACCGCCCACCTGTCTATCTCTTCCCAAGTTGTATAGTCCAGATTCTGCCCCCATGTCCAGAAATCCTGACATCGCTGCCTCTCCTGCTCCTGCCCGTTACCACGCTGCTTGGTCCTATTTTGGTGGGTGATTCTGTCACGATCGTCGTAAGAAGCGGACCAAAGCGCAGCGTGGTTTTAATACATTCTTCAATATTTAATGAAGAACACTTAAACAAACTTACAAAACAAAACGAATAAGACGAACGTGACCGCTATATAAACAATGTGGTAACATGCAACATAACATAGACAATAACCCACAACCCACAATACAAAACAGGCTACCTAAATATGGTTCCCAATCAGAGACAACGCAAAACACCTGTCTCTGATTGAGAACCATATCAGGCCAAACACATAGAAATATACAAACCAGACATACAACATAGAATGCCCACACAGATCACACCCTGACCAACCAAAACATAAAACATACAAAGCAAACTCTGGTCAGGGCGTGACAGGCTGTGTACAGGTACAGTGATCGGTAAGCTGCTCTGACAGCTGATGCTTAAAGTTAGTGAGGGAGATATAAGACTCCAGCTTCAGAGATTTTTGCAATTCGTTCCAGTCACTGGCAGCAGAGAACTGCAAGGAAAGGCGGCCAAAGGAAGCGTTGGTTTTGGGCATGACCAGTGCAATACACCTGCTGGAGAGCGTGCTACGGGTGGGTGTTGCTATGGTGACCAGTGAGCTGAGATAAGGCGGGTGTCACCCCCTGACTTTAGTTCCTTTTTTATGTCTCTATTTTGGTTTGGTCAGGGCGTGAGTTGGGGTGGGCATTCTATGTTTTGTGTTCTATGTTTTCTATTTCTGTGTGTTTGGCCGGGTGTGGTTCTCAATCAGAGGCAGCTGTTTCGTTGTCTCTGATTGAGAACCATACTTAGGTAGCCTTTTCCCACCTGTGTTTTGTGGGTAGTTGTTTTCTGTCTTTGTGTCTTACCAGACAGGACTGTTTCGTTTCATTCTCTTTGTTATTTTTGTTTAGTGTTCTGTTTTAAATAATTAACATGAACACTTACCACACTGCACTTTGGTCCGATGATTCCTCATCTTCAGACAACGAACGTTACAAAACTACCCACCACCAACGGACCAAGCAGCGTGGTAACGAGGAGCAGAGGGTTCAGGACTCCTGGACTTGGGAGGAGATATTGGACGGTAAGGGACCCTGGAGACAGGCTGGGGAATATCGCCGCCCGAAAGCAGAACTGGAGGCGGCGAAAGTGGAGAGGCGCAGCAGGCACGAGAGGCAGCCCCCAAATTGTTTTTGGAGGGGGCACACGGGGAGATTGGCGGAGTCAGGCGATAGACCTGAGCCAAATCCCCGTGCTTACCGGAAGCAGCGTGGTACTGGTCAGGCACCGTGTTATGCGGTGAAGCGCACGGTGTCGCCAGTGCGCGCTCATAGCCCGGAGCGCTATAGGCCAGCCCCCCGCAAGTGCCATGCGAGAGTGGGCATCCAGCCAGGGCGGATTGTCGCAGCTCAGCGTGTTTGGTCTCTGGTGCACCGTTTTGGCCCAGGGTATCCTGCGCCGGCTCTGCGTACTGTCTCCGGGGCGCTGGGAGGGTGCTGTTCATCCTATGCCTGTGCTCCGCCCGTGCCGGGCGAAAGTGGGCATTGAGCCTAATGGAGAGGTGCGAGCGGTAAGCACCAGATCTCCAGTGCTCCCCCACAGCCCGGTTCGACCTGTGCCTGCACTCTGGAGTGGCCGGGCTAAAGTGGGCATTCAGCCTGGAGGAGTGGTGCCAAGGCTAAGCACCAGAGCTCCAGTGCTCCCCCACAGCCCGGTTTATCCGGTGCCTCCTCTACGCACCAGGCCTCCCGTAGGTCTCCCCAGCCTGGTGGGCCCTGTGGCAGCCCCACGCACCAGGCTGTCTCTGCGTCTCCTCCCTCCAGAGTCTTCCTCCAGTCCGGACCCTCCAGCGACGCCCTCCTGTCCGGAGCTGCCAGAGTCGCCCTCCTGTCCGGAGCTGCCAGAGTCGCCCTCCTCTCCGGAGCTGCCAGAGTCGCCCTCCTGTCCGGAGCTGCCAGAGTCGCCCTCCTGTCCGGAGCTGCCAGAGTCTCCCTCCTGTCCGGAGCTGCCAGAATCTCCCTCCTGTCCGGCGCTGCCAGAGTCTCCCTCCTGTCCGGAGCTGCCAGAGTCTCCCTCCTGTCCGGAGCTGCCAGAGTCTCTCTCCTGTCCGGAGCTGCCAGAGTCGCCCTCCTGTCCGGAGCTGCCAGAGTCGCCCTCCTGTCCGGAGCTGCCAGAGTCGCCCTCCTGTCCGGGGCCCGCTGCGAGGGTCCCCAGTCCGGGGTCGGTGGCGAGGATCCTCGCTCTAGAGGCGCCACCTAAGTGGGCCAAGCCAGAGGAGGAGTGGGGTCTACGTCCCGCACCAGAGCCGCCACCGCGGTGAAATGCCCACCCAGACCCTCCCCTATAGGTTCAGGTTTTGCGGCCGGAGTCCGCACCTTTGTGGGGGGGGGGGGTATTGTCACGTCCTGACCTTAGTTCCTTTGTTATGTCTCTATTTTGGTTTGGTCAGGGCGTGAGTTGGGGTGGGCATTCTATGTTTTTGTTCTATGTTTTATATTTCTATGTGTTTGGCCGAGTGTGGTTCTCAATCAGAGGCAGCTGTCTATCGTTGTCTCTGATTGAGAACCATACTTAGGTAGCCTCATCCCACCTGTGTTTTGTGGGTAGTTGTTTTCTGTTTTGTGTCTGCACCAGCCAGAACTATTTCGGTCGTTCTCTTTGTTATTTTTGTTATTTCAGTGTTCAATAAATAATATGAACACGTACCACGCTGCACCTTGGTCCTCTCCTTCCAACAGCCGTTACATGTGGTTGCAGGTTCACCTGGCACATCCAAAGCCTTTTCTTTTGGGGTGTTTTTTATAGGTCACCAAGTGCTAATAGTCAATATCTAAATAATATGTGTGAAGTGCTTGATAGTGTATGTGATGTAAACAGAGAGGTCTACTTTCTTGAGGACCTGAATATTGACTGGTTTTCATCAAGCTGTCTGCTCAAGAGGAAGCTTCTCACTGTAAGCAGTGCCTGTAATCTGGTTTAGGTTATTAATCAACCTACCAGGTTGTTTACAAACACTACAGGAACAAGATCATCCACATGTATTGATAACATTTTTACTAATACTGTAGAACGTTGTTCTAATGCTCTATCCATACCCATTGGATAAAGTGATCATAGTGGCTATTATCAGGAAAGCGACCTCCCGGGTGGCGCAGTGGTCTAGGGCACTGCATCGCAGTGCTAGCTGCGCCACCAGAGTCTCTGGGTTCACGCCCAGGCTGGGCTGGGTTCGCGCCCAGGCTCTGTCGCAGCCGGCCGCAACCGGGAGGTCCGTGGGGCGACGCACAATTGGCATAGCGTCGTCCGGGTTAGAGAGTTAGGGTTAGGGAGGGTTAGGCCGGTAGGGATATCCTTGTCTCAGTATGTAAAATGTAATAAAAATGTATGCACTCTACTGTAAGTCGCTCTGGATAAGAGCGTCTGCTAAATGACTAAAATGTAAATGTAAATGTAAAGCCAAAGATCCAAAAGCTGGGCCTAAAATAGTGTATAAGAGATCATACAAAATATTTTGCTGTGACTCTTATGTGAATGATGTAAACAATATTTGTTGGTCTGATGTGATTAATAAAGAGCATCCAGACGGTGCACTTCACTAATTTGAAGTCACTGAAACCCTTAACAAAGAGTTGCAGTCTGTTTTGGAATGGGTGACCAGTAATAAACTGGTCCTGAACATCTCTAAAACTAAGAGCATTGTATTTGGTACAAATCATTCCATAAGTTCTAGACCTCAACTGAATCTGATAATGAATAGTGTGGCTGTTGAACAAGTTGAGGAGACTAAAATACTTGGTGTTACCTTAGATTGTAAACTGTCATGGTCAAAACATATATTAAGTGGTTGTAAAGATGGGGAGAGGTCTGTCCATAATAAATAGATGCTCTGCTTTTTTGACACCACAAAGCAAGTCCTGCGGGCTCTAGTTTGATCTTATCTTGATTATTGTCCAGTCAGATGGTCAAGTGCTGCAAAGAAAGACCTAGTGAAGCTGCAGCTGGCCCAGAACAGAGCAGCAGGTCTTGCTCTTCATTGTAATCAGAGGGATAATATGAATACCATGTAAGCCAGTCTCTCTTGGCTAAGAGTTGAGGAAAGACTGACTGTGTCACTTCTTGTTTTTAAAAGAAACATTAATGTGTTGGAAATTCCAAATTGTTTGCATAGTCAACTTACACACATCACTGACACACACACTTACCCCACCAGACATGCCACCAGGGGTCTTTTCACAGTCCCCAGGTCCAGAACAAATTCAAGCAAACATACAGTATTATACAGAGCCATGAGTGCATGGAACTCCAAAAAACAAATACAAAATACAAAAACCACATCACGGCACAACGCCTCTCCCCCATGTGACCTCCTTGTGTGTATGTACTGTACTGTATATAACTGCTAGAAGCACACACACACACACACACTACATGTGAATGTTTTTAAATGTATGTAAATTGTAAAGTCTTTTGTCTGTAATGTATTTTTTGTTGTGTGTCGGACCCCAGTAAGACCAGCTGTTGCCATGGCATTGGCTAATGGGGATCCTAAAAAATCAAATCAAAATGGCCCACTGTTTTTGTAATTTTGACAATAACTAGACTAAATCATTATTCAAATGACAAAAATGTGACAATGATATCTTAGTCAAAATGACTAAGACTAGACTAAATCTAAAAAAGGTGTGTATGTATGTGTGTGCGTGTGCATGTGTGTGTGTGTTCATGGCATATTGCTGCTGGAACATGAGTGGATTATCTAAAGAGAATTTCAGCAGCAAAGAGAAGAACTCTCCCAAGAGCTTTATTACTTTAGAGTGACACCCACAAGGACAGGGCCTGTCTCTCTGGTGTTTGTGTGCGTGTGTGTGCATCTGTCTGTGTGTATGTTAGTATGTGTGTGTGTGTGTGTGTGTGTGTGTTTGCATCCTTGCGTCTCTCTGTGTGTCTGTGCAGCACATATTACATGAAGCAGAGTAATCTTCAATGAGGAGCAGCTCCTCTGATATAGAGGTTGTGACTTTCATCTTGTCTGTTTACAGCCTCACATCACTGTATCCTGCTCACAGGGGAGAGAGGCCCAGGCTGTCCCAAATGGTACACTATTCCCTTTATAGTGCACTATTTTTGACTAGGGCCCATAGGACTGTGGTCAAAAGTAGTCCACTATAAAGGGAATAGGGTGCCATTTGGGACGCACTCCCAATCTTACATCATGATCAATGGGCACAATACCGTCTCCAACTCCATCACCTGCCTAGCATCTCTCTCTGACAGAAACATCATTCAGCCAGCAATGATCTGGATACCTACCGTAAAGCTATTCAGAAACAGATCTAGCTTGGTAGCACCAGCCGGCTTTCTAAGCTCTAATACTAGGACCACATGTGTGTCCTCATGTTCATATTGAGAGTGGCTGGGGATTTCAGGTCGGTGGTCTCATATTCATGTGGCTTTAGTACAGCCACATAGCTATCTATATGGATTATAGCTAAGCTTCAACTATACTGGCCCACTGCTGTAGAGAGAGAACCAGAACCAATTCAATGTTCTCATGGAGATTGACTGATAGGCTTTCTGTAACAAGGAACCAGACCCACTGACTGACTGACTGACTGAGTAGCTTACTAACTGACTGACTGACTGACTGACTAACTGGCTGGCTGACTGACTAACTGACTGACTGACTGGCCGAGTAGCTTACTAACTGACTGACTGGCTGACCGACTAGCCTACTAACTGACTGACTGATCGAGTAGCTTACTAACTGACTGACTGGCTGACCGACTAGCTTACTAACTGACTGACTGACTGACTGACTAACTGGCTGGCTGACTGACTAACTGGCTGACTGGTTGACTGACTGACTGGCTGACTGACTGGCTGACTGACTGGGTGGCTGACTGGTTGACTGACTGACTGACTGACTGACTGGCTGACTGACTGGGTGGCTGACTGACTGACTGACTGACTGACTGACTGACTGACTGACTGAGTGGCTGACTGACTGACTGAGTGGCTGACTGACTGACTGACTGACTGGCTGACTGACTGGCTGACTGACTGACTGACTGGCTGACTGACTGACTGACTGGCTGACTGAGTGGCTGACACTGACTGACTGACTGACTGACTGAGTGTCTGACTGACTGACTGACTGACTGACTGACTGACTGACTGACTGACTGACTGGCTGACTGACTGACTGGGTGGCTGACTGACTGACTGACTGACTGACTGGCTGACTGACTGAGTGGCTGACTGACTGACTGACTGTCTGACTGACTGACTGACTGACTGTCTGAGTGGCTGACTGACTGACTGACTGACTGACTGACTGACTGACTGACTGGGTGGCTGACTGACTGGGTTGATGAGTGCTCTTCCTCTCTTCCTTTTTGCGGCTGCTGGTTCCTGCTGAGATAAAGACTAGTTACCCACAATATTCTCAGTAATGATGTTAGCATTGTGGCTACCAGCTGGGTTTGGGAGAGGTGGGAAACAGAGAGGGAGGGAAGGAAGGGCAGAAGTTAAGGATAAAAGGAGAAGTAGAGAAAATTAGGGGGAGAGGGAGGGAAGGGAAGAAGTGAGAGGAGGAGAAGGAGGGGTAGAGACAAGAGAGAGAAGATGGGATGGGACATGGGAGGGAGAAAGAGAGAGGGAGCACCAGAGTAGAGATCTGACTTTAAAAGAGAACAGACGTTGTGCATCATCCTCTGTTTGACAGAACGATGCAAACAAAGAGATCATTCCTGCTACTCTACCCATCCTCAAAGAGAGCTGCATGAGCACAGAGTGAGACTCCAAATATGATAAGAACTTAATCTATAAAGCATTTTTTTTTCATGCATTACGCTCAAATTGACTTCCCTACACCTGTATCCACTCCAGATTGAAAAGTGGCTGGTAAGTCTGGCATGATCTAGAAGCATGTGTTCTCCCCTCTCTCCCGCTGGGCAGAGGAAGGCCAAAGACGATGATGTCACCGCCAAAACAATGTCTCATTCAGCCAGTGGCTGACGGGCAGGAAGCAGGCTCTCGCTTAAACGATAACATCTGCAGAAATACAGAGAGAGAGAGAGAGAGAGAGCTGCCATCTATCAGAACTATTAGAAATGTACTGAGCATGTATAAGTCAGAGAAGAGCTAATGTATTTTGGAGTTGGAACACATGCCAGCTTCACTCATTCTGGAATCCATCCTGGAATTCAGAATGATCTCTAATGCCATCAGTTCTAGAATTCACCACACAGCCTTTAGAATTCTGTGTGTCACACATTCCAAAAGGAGGCACTTAGCTCCATGATATCCTGTATCCTGCACTGATTCAGAAGTGGAACACCAAGTGATCAGCAGAACATTATCCCAGCAGTGATCTCTGACAATCTGACACGATTTGAAACATTAGACCCAGAGACTGTGGTCCTGTTGGGATAGTAGAATGGCTCCTGACCTATATCCGGGTCTCATGTTTCCATGTGTTTCACATTACCACGCTTATATGGGAGAACATAGCTATGTGATAATGGACCTGGTTGACGTTTTTTCTCCATCCCTAGCAAACACAGCTGATTAATCAAATTGCATTCTAAACTGAAGATCATGATTAGGTGATTATTGGAGTCAGGTGTGTTAGCTGGAGCTGGGGCAAAACTGTGACACCAATCAGGCCCTCGAGGACTGGAATTGCCCACCCTTGCTCTAGGAATTGATTACATTCAGTATTTTGTGTCGGTTGAATGTGCTGTTCATATTCTCAGCTTTAACTAAACTATCCATAGCATAGACCCCCATCTCCTGCAGCCTTGGACCTGTAGCACAAGCACAGCCAGACACAGCCAGTGGGAGGGTGGCAGTATGAACCGGACTCTCCCCTGAGACACCCAGCCAGACCAACCAGACCAGATCCCCCTGCTAATGAACCTCAGCCGGCCTGGCCATCTCACTCATGCCCCCTGCTGGATGTGAGCTTCACTAGACATGCTTTAGTAGTGGATAGGCCAGAGACTTTTCTTGAATGATATCTGAGTACTGCACTTTGATTCACCTAAATCAACCCTGCTTAAATCGATAGCCAACCAGCCACAACCTGTCACAACCTACTACTGACCCACTCAACATATTCCTAACCCTAGTCATAACCCTAACTGTAACCCTAAACCTAACCCTAGCTTCAAGTCCACACCCCGGCTCAACTCTAACCGTAGCCATTGATCTAACTCTAACTCACTCAACCCACCATAATTCCCCACCCCTTTGCCCCTGCCTTGCCATCTGACCTCATAGAGTTGGGTATGGCTCCAGAACCCTCCGCTCCCCCCTGGGTGTTCATGTGAAACCCATTTGGGATGGCCCATCGGCCAGGCTGGCTCAGGACAAACTCCGACCTGGTCCCGGTGATGGTGGTCCGCAGTGGGCTTCCTCCAGATCCAAGCTCACGGCCTGCAACACTCTCCCCAGGCTCAGGCTCTCCTCGCTGGGCCTCGGGTCCAGCCTCGCTTCCCTCCTGCTCCATGACAGTGGCTAGTTCCAGCTCCAGAGGCTCAGGACTCTGGAGAAAGGACCTCTGCTGGATGAGGGGGGTGAGCGGAGCCTCGAAGCTGACACAGCTGTCTGTCTCGTCTGTGAGTGACAGGACATCCAGGGAGTCTAGACTACTGTAGCACGTCCCCCCACGAAGAAGCGCAGACTCAACAATACGCTCAAACGTCGAGCTGAAGCCGTCCTTGTTGTCCATCCCGCTCTTCTCCCTCTCTCCCTCCCCGTCTTCCTCATCTTCCTCTTCCTCCCCCTCTATGGCGACAACATGCTCCACGATGCGTTCAAACACAGAGCTGAAGCTGTCCTGGTTCTCCCTTCCCTCCCCTTCCTCCTCCTCCTCTTCCTCCACCTCTGTGTCCGCCAGCTCTACGGAACACTCGAAGGTGGAGCTGAACGTGTCCAGGTGTTCATGGATGACCTCCACTAAGCCCCCTCCTTCTCTTTCATCTTCATCATCTTCATCATCCTCCTCTTCATGCCCTTTGATTCCATTCTCAGGTCCTATCCCATTGTCCAGCCTGTATGGAAACATAGAGTATCATCGGAATAAAACGTTTAATTAAATAGCTACATACTCGCCCTCCACATTAACACACTCATCTCAGTCTGTTGAAGGATGTTCTATAAATGATCCGACCTATACATTCACTCATGACCACACTAGTCAAGGACTGCTCATGTCTGTTGTACTGACCTGACTATGTCCAGAGACCGTGGTGGGTCTGGTAAGTCCTGGTCCTGGTCCTGGTCTTCTTCCTGATCCTCAGGTGGTGGTGGTGGAGGTAACTCCTCCTCACCCTCCTCCTCCTCTTCCTCCTCACAGCCGGGCTCGCAGGCTGGTTCTGACTCCTCTGTGGCCTCTGTGTTCATGTTATCCCTCTCTTTCTCCACCTCCTCCTCCCTTTCTTCCCTCTCCTCCTCTCTCTCTAGCTCTCTGTCTGGCTGACCATCCCCTGCATCTATCCTCTCATCCCCCACTCCATCTTCTTCATCACTTGTCTCTGCCATACTCTCTCTCTCTTCATGCACCTCTCCTTCTCCCTGCATCACTTGTTCCATTCCCTCATCTACCTCATCACCCTCTCCCTTTCCACTTTCCTCACCTTCTCTTTCTCTGTGTATTTCCCTTTGTACCGTAACACTTTCTTCCCCTTCCTTCTCATTAGTCCCCTCTATCCCCTCCACCTCCAGACGTTGCCCCTCCAGCCCTTGGTTTGTGGCTGGCTTCTCTGCAGGGTGGGCTGGCGTCTCCCCTTGGCTGTCTGTGGATGTAGGGGGTTCAGTCTGGGGGTGTCCCTGCCCCTCCTGGGTCATGGTGCCTAGGTGTGTGGGGGAGTCCTCTGGGGCCGGGGCGGAGACAGAGAGCTCTGGATCCAGGACTAGGGAGGACTGACCGTCTGGCGGAGAGAGAGAGATGAAAGAAAGGAAGCACAGGTATAAAAAGAGAAGAAAATAAAATGGAATAAAAAGGAGAGACAGTAGGAGGGAGGGGAAGGGTTGCTGTCTGATACAGTCATTTCATTATTATTAGCCTTAATTGTAATACGGAGGTCACCTTGGAAAGGAACGCCCAGTATTTGTGCATGTGTGTGGGTGTGTGTATGTGTGTACGTGCTTGTCTCAATGTCTGTGTGTGTGTCTAGAATGATATCTCCTCTAAAGAACAGTTCAAAAGAAGGAGAAAACGAGCGGCACAAGAAGGAGAGTGAGAGAGAAAACGAGCAAAGGAAGATCATTTTAAAGCCCCTTCAGATCCATGTCAAAAGGATCCATCTGACAGTCATCTTTTCTCCAGAGCAGCAGGCCTTTAATCCACACAGCAGCTCCTCTACTCCTCCTCACATCTCACATCACATATCACATCACATCACACATCACTCATTCACCGCTTCATTTCTCCTCTTTTCACAGCTGAATGGCTAACACAAAGCACTCAGGTTAAGTGCCCTGTTCTGGGGTCCATATGCTGAATGCCCACCGGGGATTTAAACCTGCAACCTTATGGACACCAAGCACCAATTTCTATTGGAACATCAGCTGGAGATGGGCAGTGAGTCTCACTCTTCATTGGTCTAGGTTGTGTTTCATTAGGCTGGTAGCAGCACCAGCATAAGATAATGTGGCTAATGTATTATCGGACTGTAATAATAGCAGTCAGTGTTCCTGTTATTGTTTGGCTGTAATGTAATTGGGTACTGTACAGAGAACAAGGCTTTTGGAACAAAGAACTCTTCCTGAAATTATAGTCGATTTTGGAGGAGCCGCCATTCCATCTTCCCATATATTGTTTTCCCTACTTCTATGTAGCCACATTAATAAAGACAGAGTCTCTGTGCACTGACCTCGGATTGTCTGCTGATTCATCAGCATTAATAGACCGGCGGATAACCTACGGCCTTACATTAGTAGGTGTAAGCAGATTTGAGGTACGTGTTGGAGTCGGTTATGATTTGCTTGCAACTATGTCTCCAACCTCCCAACCCTATGGACCAGGCTGAACCTCCCAACCCTATGGACCAGGTTGAACCTCCCAACCCTATGGACCAGGCTGAACCTCCCAATCCTATGGACCAGGTTGAACCTCCCAACCCTATGGACCAGGCTGAACCTCCCAACCCTATGGACCAGGTTGAACCTCCCAACCCTATGGACCAGGCTGAACCTCCCAACCCTATGGACCAGGCTGAACCTCCCAATCCTATGGACCAGGTTGAACCTCCCAACCCTATGGACCAGGCTGAACCTCCCAACCCTATGGACCAGGCTGAACCTCCCAACCCTATGGACCAGGCTGAACCTCCCAACCCTATGGACCAGGCTGAACCTCCCAACCCTATGGACCAGGCTGAACCCCCCAACCCTATGGACCAGGTTGAACCTCCCAACCCTATGGACCAGGCTGAACCTCCCAACCCTATGGACCAGGCTGAACCTCCCAACCCTATGGACCAGGATGAACCTCCCAACCCTATGGACCAGGATGAACCTCCCAACCCTATGGACCAGGCTGAACCTCCCAACCCTATGGACCAGGCTGAACCTCCCAACCCTATGGACCAGGCTGAACCTCCCAACCCTATGGACCAGGATGAACCTCCCAACCCTATGGACCAGGCTGAACCTCCCAACCCTATGGACCAGGCTGAACCTCCCAACCCTATGGACCAGGATGAACCTCCCAACCCTATGGACCAGGCTGAACCTCCCAACCCTATGGACCAGGCTGAACCCCCCAACCCTATGGACCAGGCTGAACCTCCCAACCCTATGGACCAGGCTGAACCTCCCAACCCTATGGACCAGGCTGAACCTCCCAACCCTATGGACCAGGCTGAACCTCCCAACCCTATGGACCAGGATGAACCTCCCAACCCTATGGACCAGGATGAAGTAAAGAGCAGACTAAAATGAATGACATAACCACATGAAGCAGATACAACAAGTGACATGCCGAGTCAGACACATTTATATAGACAGTATTATCACACCCACATGCCTAGTCCCACATTACCACACTCCAATGCACACAACCAAAACACCCAAACACACAAATAGACAGCCAAATACAATCAAACACTTGTATAATCAAACATCAAAGCTATGGATGTTCTGCCTCTATTTCTCACATGCACACACACCTGCGCTCTCGGTTATGTTGTTGACAGTGTTGTTGGGTGTGACTCGCCTAAACAGGAGGACAGCTATGTAGAGCAGCAGTAAGAGTCCCACTGCTCAGGAGCTGGCAGATGTGTTCCTGTGCCCATATCCCACCTCACATTGTTATGCACTGTGTGTGTGTGTGTGTGTGTGTGTGTGTGTGTGTGTGTGTGTGTGTGTGTGTGTGTGTGTGTGTGTGTGTGTGTGTGTGTGTGTGTGTGTGTGTGTGTGTGTGTGTGTGTGTGTGTGTGTGTGTGTGTGTGTGTGTGTGTGTTAGTTTGATTGGCAGATGCTGTGATAGTATTAAAGGAGAATTGATAAGGCCTTAGAGCCCACTACTCAGCTGACCAAACTAGAATTCAATTACTTGCTCCAAAGACGCACATGCACGCATGTACACACACACACATCATCTGCCAATCAAGTTGAAATACTACCGACAAGAACCATAGTGTCTCTCTAAGACCTCTTTCTCTCATTCTCTCCGTCACACACACCCACATAGAGTACACACACACACACACACACACACACACACACACACACACACACACACACACACACACACACACACACACACACACACACACACAGGTCTGGTTGGTTATTTATTGATCAAGACAAGGCTCCATTCCTCTGGGAGACAACAGTAATAAGCATGATTGGTCTGTTTAATGCAGCAGAGAGAATACTAAAGAAAACACTTTTGCACAAAAAATTACTACTGAGAACTACTACTGAGAACTACTACTGAGAACTACTACTGAGAACTACTACTGAGAATTACTACTGAGAACTACTACTGAGAACTACTACTGAGAACTACTACTGAGAATTACTACTGAGAACTACTACTGAGAACTACTACTGAGAATTACTACTGAGAATTACTACGAAGAATTACTACTGAGAATTACTACTAAGAGCTACTACTGAGAACTACTACAGAGAACTACTACTGAAAATTATTACTGAGAACTACTACTGAGAACTACTACTGAGAATTACTACTGAGAATAACTACGAAGAATTACTACTGAGAACTACTACTGAGAACTACTACTGAGAACAACTACTGAGAATTACTACTGAGAATTACTACTGAGAACTACTACTGAGAATTACTACTGAGAACTACTACTACTGAGAACTACTACTGAGAACTACTACTGAGGTTGAAAAGTTATTCAACAGGCAGCTTGTTTTATCTACAGGCAACATGTATCTTCAGGCAACATGCTGTATGTACAGGCAGCATGTTATATCTACAGGCAGCATGTTGTATCTACAGGCAATATGTTGTATCTGGAGGCATCATGCTATATCTACAGGTATCATGTTATATCTACAGGTAGAAGGTTGTAGCAGCATTTTGTATCTACAGGCAGCATGTTGTATCTACAGGCAGCATGTTGTATCTACAGCCAGCAAGTTATATCTACAGGCAGCATGTTGATTCCACAGGCAGCAAGTTATATCTACAGGCAGCATATTCTATCTACAGGTAGAAGTTTGTAGCAGCATGTTGAATCTACAGGCAGCATTTTGTATCTACAGGCAGCATGTTGATTCTACAGGCAGCATGTTGTATCTACAGGCAGCATGTTGTATCTACAGGTAGATGGTTGTAGCATCATGTTGTATCTACAGGCAGCAAGTTGTATCTACAGACAGCATGTTGTATTTACAGGCAGCATGTTATATATTCAGGTAGATGGTTGTAGCATCATGTTGTAACTACAGGCAGCATGTTGTATCTACAGGCAGCATGTTGTATTTACAGGCAGCATGTTATATCTTCAGGTAGATGGTTGTAGCATCATGTTGTATCTACAGGCAGCAAGTTGTATCTACAGGTAGCATTTTCAATCTACAGGCAGCATGTTGAATCTACAGACAGCATGTTGTATTTACAGGCAGCATGTTTTAGCAGCATATTGTATCTACAGGCAGCATGTTATATCTACAGGCAGCATGTTGTATATATATGCAGTATGTTGTATCTACAGGCAGCATGTTGTATCTACAGGCAGCATGTTGTATCAACAGGCAGAATGTTGTATCTACAGGCAGCATGTTGTATCTACAGGCAGAATGTTATATCTACAGGCAGCATGTTATTTATACATCAGGATATTATATCTACAAGTAGAATGTAGTAGCAGCATGTTGTATCTTCAGGCATTATGTTGTATCTACAGGGATCATTTTATATCTATAGGCAGCATGTGAAATCTACAGGCAGCATGTTGTATCAACAAGGCAGCATGTTAACTATATAGCAGCATGTTATATCTACAAGCAGAATGTTGTAGCAGCATGTTGTATCTACAGACATTATTTTGTATCTACAGGCAGCATGTTTTATCTACAGGCTGCATTTTATATCTACAGGCAGCATGTTGTATCTACAGTCATCATGTTATATCTACAGGCAGCATGTTATACCCACAAGCAGCCTTTTGTATCTACAGGCAGGATGTTTTATCTACAGGCTGCATTTTATATCTACAGGCAGCATGTTGTAGCAGCATGTTGTATCTACAGGCAGCATGTTGTATGTATATGCAGCATGCTATATCTACAGGCAGAAAATTGTACCTACAAGCAGCATGTTGTATCTACAGGCAGCAATCTATATCTACAGGCAGAACATTGTATCTACAAGCAGCATGTTGTATCTACAGACAGTATGTTGTATCTACAGGCAGCATGTTGTATCTGCAGGCAGCATTTTGGATCTACAGGCAGCATGTTGTATCTACAGGCAGCATGTTGTATCTACAGGCAGCATGTTATATCTACAGGCAGCATGTTGTATCTACAGGCAGCATGTTGTATCTACAGGCAGCATGTCATTTTTGCAGCAGCATGTTCAATCTACAAGCAGAATGCTGAATCAGAATGTTGTATCTACAGGCAGTATTTTGTAACTACAGGCAGCATGTTGTATCTACAGGCAGCATGTTGTATCTACAGGCAGCATGTTATATCTACAGGCAGCATGTTATACCTACAGGCAGCATGTTGTATTTACAGGCAGAATGTTGTATATACAGGCAGAAAGTTGAAGCAAAATGTTGTATCTACAGGCAGAATCTTGTATCTACAGGCAGCATGTTGTATCAACAGGCAGAATATTGTAGCAGCACGTTGTATCTACAGGCGGCATGTTGTATCTACAGGCAGCATGTTGTATCTACAGGCAGCATGTTGTTTCAACAGGCAGAATGTGGTATCTACAGGCAGCATGTTATATCTACAGGCAGCATGTTAATTTTGCAGCAGCATGTTCAATCTACAAGCAGAATGTTGAATCAGCATGTTGTATCGACAGGCAGTATTTTGTAACTACAGGCAGCATGTTGTATCTACAGACAGCATGTTGTTTCAACAGGCAGAATGTTGTATCTACAGGCAGCATGTTGTATCTACAGGCAGCATGTTATTTTTGCAGCCGCATGTTCAATCTACAAGCAGAATGTTGAATCAGCATGTTGTATCGACAGGCAGTATTTTGTATCTACAGGCAGCATGTTGTATCTACAGGCAGCATGTTGTTTCAACAGGCAGAATGTTGTATATACCGGCAGAATGTTGTAGCAAAATGTTGTATCTACAGGCAGTATGTTGTATCTACAGGCAGCATGTTGTATCTACAGGCAGCATGTTGTATCTACAGGCAGCATGTTGTATCTACAGGCAGCATGTTGTATCTACAGGCAGCATGTTGTATCTACAGGCAGTATGTTGTATCTACAGGCAGCATGTTGTATCTACAGGCAGCATGTTGTATCTACAGGCAGCATGTTGTATCTACAGGCAGTATGTTGTATCTACAGGCAGCATGTTGTATCTACAGGCAGCATGTTGTATCTACAGGCAGCATGTTGTATCTACAGGCAGCATGTTGTATCTACAGGCAGTATGTTATATCTACAGGCAGTATGTTGTATCTACAGGCAGCATGTTGTATCTACAGGCAGCATGTTGTATCTACAGGCAGTATGTTGTATCTACAGGCAGCATGTTGTATCTACAGGCAGCATGTTGTATCTACAGGCAGTATGTTGTATCTACAGGCAGTATGTTGTATCTACAGGCAGCATGTTGTATCTACAGGCAGCATGTTGTATCTACAGGCAGCATGTTGTATCTACAGGCAGCATGTTGTATCTACAGGCAGTATGTTGTATCTACAGGCAGCATGTTGTATCTACAGGCAGTATGTTGTATCTACAGGCAGCATGTTGTATCTACAGGCAGCATGTTATATCTACAGGCAGACTATTGTATCAACAGGCAGAATGTTGTATCTACAGGCAGAATGTTGTATCTACAGGCAGCATGTTATATCTACAGGCAGCATGTTATACCTACAGGCAGCATGTTGAAACTACAGGCAGAATATTATATATACAGGTAAAATGTTATATCTACAGGCAGCACGTTGTATCTACAGACAGCATGTTATATCTACAGACAGTATGTTGTATCTACAGGCAGCATGTTGTATCTACTACAGGCAGCATGTTATATATAGAGACTGCATGTTGTACCTACAGGCAGCATGTCATGTATGCAGCAGCATGTTAAATCTACAGGCAGAATGTTGAAGCAGCATGTTGTATCTACAGGCAGTATGTTGTATCTACAGGCAGCATGTTATACCTACAGGCAGCATGTTGTATCTAAAAGCAGCATGTTGTATTTACAGGCAGAAAGTTGTAGCAAAATGTTGTATCTACAGGCAGCATGTTGTATCAACAGGCAGAAGGTTGTATCTACAGGCAGCATGTTGTATCTGAAGGCAGAATGTTGTATGTACAGGCAGAATGTTGTATCTACAGGCAGCATGTTGTATCTACAGGCAGCATGTTGTATCTACAGGCAGCATGTTGTATCTACAGGCAGCATGTTGTATCTACAGGCAGCATGTTGTATCTGAAGGCAGAATGTTGTATGTACAGGCAGAATGTTGTATCTACAGGCAGCATGTTGTATCTACAGGCAGCATGTTGTATCTGAAGGCAGAATATTGTAAAAGCATGTTTTTTCTAAAGGCAGCATGTTGTATCTACAGGCAGCATGTTGTATCTACAGGCAGCATGTTATATCTGAAGGCAGAATGTTGTATATACAGGCAGAATGTTGTATCTACAGGCAGCATGTTGTATCTACAGGCAGCATGTTGTATCTGAAGGCAGAATATTGTAAAAGCAGGTTTTTTCTAAAGGCAGCATGTTGTATCTACAGGCAGCATGTTATATCTACAGGCAATATGTTGTATCTATAGGCATTATGTTGTATCTACAGGCAGCATGTTATATCTACAGGCAGCATGTTATACCTACAGGCAGCATGTTGTATCTACAGGCAGCATGTTATATCTACAGGCAGCATGTTATACCTACAGGCAGCATGTTATATCTACAGGCAGCATGTTGTATCTACAGGCAGCATGTTATATCTACAGGCAGCATGTTATACCTACAGGCAGCATGTTATATCTACAGGCAGCATGTTATATCTACAGGCAGCATGTTATACCTACAGGCAGCATGTTATACCTACAGGCATTATGTTGTATCTACAGGCAGCATGTTATATCTACAGGCAATATGTTGTATCTATAGGCAGCATGTTGTATCTACAGGCAGCATGTTATATCTACAGGCATTATGTTGTATCTACAGGCAGCATGTTATATCTACAGGCAATATGTTGTATCTATAGGCAGCATGTTGTATCTACAGGCAGCATGTTATATCTACAGGCAGCATGTTATACCTACAGGCAGCATGTTATATCTACAGGCAGCATGTTATATCTACAGGCAGCATGTTATACCTACAGGCAGCATGTTATACCTACAGGCAGCATGTTATATCTACAGGCAGCATGTTATATCTACAGGCAGCATGTTATATCTACAGGCAGCATGTTATACCTACAGGCAGCATGTTATATCTACAGGCAGCATGTTATATCTACAGGCAGCATGTTATATCTACAGGCAGCATGTTATACCTACAGGCAGCATGTTATATCTACAGGCAGCATGTTATACCTACAGGCAGCATGTTATACCTACAGGCAGCATGTTATATCTACAGGCAGCATGTTATACCTACAGGCAGCATGTTATACCTACAGGCAGCATGTTATATCTACAGGCAGCATGTTATATCTACAGGCAGCATGTTATACCTACAGGCAGCATGTTATACCTACAGGCATTATGTTGTATCTACAGGCAGCATGTTATATCTACAGGCAATATGTTGTATCTATAGGCAGCATGTTGTATCTACAGGCAGCATGTTATATCTACAGGCATTATGTTGTATCTACAGGCAGCATGTTATATCTACAGGCAATATGTTGTATCTATAGGCAGCATGTTGTATCTACAGGCAGCATGTTATACCTACAGGCATTATGTTGTATCTACAGGCAGCATGTTATATCTACAGGCAATATGTTGTATCTATAGGCAGCATGTTGTATCTACAGGCAGCATGTTATATCTACAGGCAGCATGTTATACCTACAGGCAGCATGTTGTATCTACAGGCAGCATGTTATATCTACAGGCAGCATGTTATACCTACAGGCAGCATGTTATATCTACAGGCAGCATGTTGTATCTACAGGCAGCATGTTATATCTACAGGCAGCATGTTATACCTACAGGCAGCATGTTATATCTACAGGCAGCATGTTATACCTACAGGCAGCATGTTGTATCTACAGGCAGCATGTTATATCTACAGGCAGCATGTTATACCTACAGGCAGCATGTTGTATCAACAGGCAGCATGTTTTCTCTACAGGCAGCATGTTGTATCTACAGGCAGCATGTTATATCTACAGGCAGCATGTTATACCTACAGGCAGCATGTTATATCTACAGGCAGCATGTTATACCTACAGGCAGCATGTTGTATCTACAGGCAGCATGTTATATCTACAGGCAGCATGTTATACCTACAGGCAGCATGTTGTATCTACAGGCAGCATGTTTTCTCTACAGGCAGCATGTTGTATCAACAGGCAGCATGTTATATCTATAGGCAGTATGTTATATCTATAGGCAGCATGTTCTATCTACAGTCAGCATGTTGTATATTCAGGCAGCATGTTGTATCTACAGGCAGCATGTTGTATCAACAGGCAGCATGTTATATCTACAGGTAGAAGGTTATACCTACAGGCAGCATGTTGTATCTACAGGCAGCATGCTGTATCTACAGGCAGCATGTTATACCTACAGGCAGCATGTTGTATCTATAGGCAGCATGCTGTATCTACAGGCAGCATGTTATATCTACAGGCAGCATGTTATACCTACAGGCAGCATGTTGTATCTACAGGCAGCATGTTATATCTACAGGCAGCATGTTGTATCTATAGGCAGCATGTTGTATCAACATGCAGAATGTTGTATCTACAGGTAGCATGTTGTATCTACAGGCAGCATGTTGTTTTTACAGGCAGCATGTTGTATCTACTGGAGGAATATTGTAGCAGCATGTTTTATCTATAGGCAGCATGTTGTATCTACAGGCAGCATGTTGTATCAACATGCAGAATGTTGTATCTACAGGTAGCATGTTACACCTACAGGCTGCATGTAGTATCTACAGGCAGCGTGTTGTATCAACAGGCAGAATGTTGTATTTAGAGGCAGAATGTTGTATATAGAGGCAGAATGTTGTAGCAAAATGTTGCATCTACAGGCAGCACATTGTATCCACATGTAGCAGGTTATAACTACAGGCAGCTTGTTGTATCTACAGTTAGAATGTTGTAGCTACAGGCAGCATGTTATATATACAGACTGCATGTTGTATCTATAGGCAGCATGTCATTTATGCAGCAGCATGTTAAATCTACAAACAGAATGTTGAAGCAGCATGTTGTATTTACAGGCAGTATTTTGTATCTACAGGCAGCATGTTATATCTACAGGCAGTATTTTATATCTACAGGCAGCATGTTGAATCTACAGGCAGCAGGTTATATCTCCAAGCAGCATGTTGAATCTACAGGCAGCATGTTATATATACAGGCAACATGTTGTATCTACAGGCAAAATGTTCTATCTCCAAGCAGCATGTTGTATCTACAGGCAGCATGTTGTATCTACAGGCAGAACGTTATATGCACGCACTAGAGACATTATATCCAGACATACAGTAGCCACACAAACACACAAGCTCACACACAGACGCACACGCACGCACGCACGCACGCACGCACGCACGCACGCACGCACGCACACACACACACACACACACACACGCTTCAGTAGACTGGCTACAGTTGCTGGCTCGGTGACTGAGTCTTTCCCCAGCGCATGTCATTGTTCCTTAAGGCAGACGAATACAAACCGCCCTACTAGCCACTCCAGCCCAGTGAACCATGAAAATCTGCATCTCACCCTGATACGTCACTTCTATTGCATCAAGGTCAGACGTCGTGTTGCATTGTGTCATTATAGCTCTTTACAATGACTTCATCTAATTCATGTCATGGCATCAATCTTAAATGTAACCCCGATTTTCTTTTTTTATTGGCTGCTAATTCACTTTTTCCCGAGAAAATAAATGGAAAGGGGTGGATGAGACTGGCGAGAGGGAGAGTGAGAGAGAGAGGAGAGAGAGTGGGAAAGAGAGAGGAGAGAGAGTGGGAAAGCATGTTAGGCAGTGTCTTGTGTCTGGGGACTGGCTGGTGCAAGGGTGTCTGCACTGGCGTAGCACAAACTCCTGCATCTCCCGCAAGGCAGGGGGGCCCACAAGCTTTTGGGGGCACCCAACCCCACCCCAGAGGTCGGCCTCCCAGATATAATATGAACAGCTCATGAGCTATGAAATGTTTAGAATTACAGGAAATTACTTAAAACTGCACAATTTTCTCTCAGCCTCATGGCAAAATATGTCACAGCGAGTGGCCCAGCGGTCTAAGGCACTGCATCTCAGTGCTTGAGGTGTCACTACAGACGCCTCAAGCGTCTGTAGTCTATTTGTTCTTAACTGACTTGCCTAGTTAAATAAAGGTTAAATAAACATTTGAACATTTGTAGAATAGCAAAAGATTTGCTCAGAGATTCTTGAAAGAAAACTTTATTTTTGTAGTTAAATTTATTTTATTTTGTTGCGCTATTTCAGCTTAAAATTTACATTCAGGGGCTTCCAAGTGGTGCAGCGGTCTAAGGCACTGCATCGCAGTGCATGGGATGTCACTACAAACCCGGGTTCGATCCCAGGCTGTGTCACAGCCGGTCGTGACCGGGAGAACCATGAGGCGGTGCAAAATTGGCCCAGCGTTGTCCGGGTTAGGAGAGGGTTTGGCTGGCATTTCCTTGTCCCATCACGCTCTAGCGATTTCTTGTGGCGGGCTGGGCACCTGCAAGCTGACTTAGGTCGTCAGCTAGACGGTGTTTCCTCTGACACATTGTTGCAGCTGGCTTCCGGGTTAAGCGAGCTGTGTGTCAAGAAGTAGTGCGGCTATGCAGGGTCGTGTTTCGGAGTACGCATGGCGCCTCTCCCAAATCCTTAGGGGAGTTGCAACTAGACTGAAACTACCAATTGGATATCAGGAAATTGGGGAGAAAAAGGGGTAAAAGAAAAAATATTAAAAATACATTTAGATTCAGGGGAATTTTATAAGGGAAAATATTTGTTTTGGGAATATTCTAAATGCTTTCAATATTATTCATTTCCATGTCGGCTCTATACCTGGAAATGTCCTTGTCCAGAGCAAAGGATCCCAATTTAAAACTTTTCCAAAAAAGTGTTTAAAATCCTAAAAAGGGACAATAATGGATACTAACTGAACAATTATCTTATGTAGTTCCTTGCAATTATCTCAAAACTGTGATTCCTAAAAGATAGCAATTTTGGTTCAAATATGTTACATTCAATTAGGTTTTAGAGTCGTAAAGCAACTGAGGAAAAACTAAATTGCTACTGTGTATACCACTTGAAAGAAGAAAAATTCAATTTTTGTCAACTCCTTAAAACATCAACTCCGCCAGAGTGCTGGAAATGTCTGATAGAATGGTTCTGTTTTTATTGGGGACTTTCAAATGAATAATTTTCCATATTTACAGATATTTGATTTGAAATTTTAGTTTTAGAGGCAAAAATATGTCTGTTTTGAGTGTCAGGTTGTCAACTCTGTCAGCAGCTTTTCAACTCTGTCAGCAGCTTGTCAACTCCATCAATATTTTTTGGTCAATATTCAGAAAATGTATTTTAATCACTATTCTACACAATTGAAGTATTTGCTGTACTATACCTAAGGGATAATGTTTGCTTTTTAAATTTTATTTTATTTTCTAAATCTATAAAAACATTCCAAAATGCTAACGAAATGTTTGGAGATTTGCATTACATATTTGAATAATCTAATATTGGAATTAAACTATCAAGGCCTTTAAACACTTGTTGGACAATAATTATAAAAATTAAATGCTTTTTTATGATTTTATGGTGTCTGATGAGTTGATATGAATTAAGTTAGTGGCATTTGCTACTTTATATGGATTGATAGCTGATACCTTGGTCTATCAAACTATATATTTCAAATGTTGTTAATATTAAGACAATTATTTGTGGGAAAACATTTAGATTGTCCCATCTTTCAAGAATCCCTGAGCTCTAAAACAGCAAAATTTTCTCTCAGCTTCATGGCAAAATGTGTAAAATAGCATGAGATTAGCTATAATAGTCCTACTGCACATTTTTCTCTCTGCCACATGGAGATATATTTTTTACCCACCACCTCACCCACCCACCCTCTCACCCACCCGTCTAACAGCGCTACGCCACTGGGTGTCTGGATGTCTGACGCCTCGATTGAAGGGCTGAATTAATTTGCGAGAAGAGATTCACTTACAGACGAACAATTGGGCTGTGAATCAAAACGTTATTTAGCCGTGTATTCAAATGAGCCCAGGTTTTCAGGACAGGAGACTTGACGTCCCAAGAAGCATTATTACAATGGATTTAGACTTGACGGATAAATACTATAATTAAGATAATAGCGGCTCGTGGCTCAGGGGTGAGAGGACTGTTATCAGACACCTGTTCCGAACAACCCATCTTTAGTAGGAGTGTGGGACCCACAGCACTGGGCAATCCTGTAGCCTACATCTATTTTACTCACAAAATGTGTGGCCTGGAATAGCTAAAAAAGACAAAAACAACAAGACAGGCTGCTCTGCACACATTCTCACTCTCATTCACACACACAGAGCCCGCGCGCAGCCTAGATGCAGACATATTCTCCCAACCTCCTCGAGCAGTAACCATGACAACAGGATGGTTTGGAGACACTGCTCGCGTTAAATGAGACCGGTGCTTTTCTTTTCCTCTCCAAAATAGACCTTGGTCGCTTTTCAAGATCGACTCACTTTTCTCCCTCTGCTCAGTTGAGGGTAGAAACCCCCTAAACAAAACCCCGTGGCCCACACACTGCATATTAACTCAATAGACAGAGAGAGTCCGAGACCCCCACCGGTAGACTAAAACGACAGTAAGAAACATGCATCTGCTTCCACTTTCCTCTATGCATTTTTGTCCTGGTACAAGGATAGGGATTTTGAAAAGAAAGCCTTTCAATTATCCCATTTAATCGGATTCCAGATTATTAATCGGATGGCTATATAGGCTTTGGTTCTTTATGGAATTAAATCATTTGTGAACGCTAAATCTATCTACAGCCTAGCTATAATAACATTAAATTCATAACAATATCAGGCACCCACTATTGAACTCACCAACAAAATACGTTGAATCAAAGGTAGCCTGAAAAGCCAGTTCTGCACTGCAGGTCCAGGTTGTATTCTTTCTCGGTCCATCCATCCACGCGGGGGAACATAGACCGTGGGTCTGCTTCGTCCTCTTCGTGCCGCGTCCTTCCCGACTGGTATCGTCTAATCTGCCCAGCAAGCAACTGTCCCCTCACGGACTCTGGCGGTACAGTAGGCTTGTCTCGCCACCACACACTGGCTCAGGCATGGGGGAGGTCCAGCCGGTGGGAAATGAGTAGACCGATTGCGCGTGGATGGGGGCGTCTGTGTAAACGAGTGGATGTGCAGTCGCGTCCCTCTCCTCCCCGGCTGCACGCGAGGAGCATCGATCTCCAGTCTCCAATCAGTGTTCTGAGGCGCGCGGGCAGAGTAGGACTGTCTGTGTCTCGGGCCTGTGTTATGATTCCATTTACCACTAACTCAGGATAGAGAGGAGGTTTGGCTTACTTATAGCCACATAAATACATACTCTTTGTAGTCATTTGGCTATAGTTTACATGGCGCAAAGGGCCTTTATCCATGTGTCTTTATCCCACTGTCTTTATCCCACTGTCTTTATCCATGTGTCTTTATCCCACTGTGTCTTTATCCCACTGTGTCTTTATCCCACTGTGTCTTTATCCCACTGTGTCTTTATCCCACTGTGTCTTTATCCCACTGTGTCTTTATCCCACTGTGTCTTTATCCCACTGTGTCTTTATCCCACTGTCTTTATCCCACTGTGTCTTTATCCCACTGTCTTTATTCCAGTGCCTGTATCCCAGTGCCTGTATTCCAGTGTCATCATATCAACATAGATGACACATGCACTGTTAGGTTATGTAAAACAGGATACATGGATATTTTGTATGGTTTCTGTAAAATATATATTTTGCAGGTAGTTGTTGTGTTACCAAAGGAAGCAGGCTTGAAATGTCCCTTACAGAAATCAATGAATAGGGTTTATCTTTGAATATAACAACAAGATATTTCTCTATCAAATACCATGTTACAGGAAGTATATTTTATCTCAAAAGTACTACCAGTATCCCCCATTGACCTAACTGCAGCATATATTGATGGGACTGCTTGTTCTCAGATGGATGTGTTAGGTAATACCTGTGACAGACAGGAGGGTTCAAAGTTCATGGGAAGGAACGCTTTGGTGACAGTTTCACTGAGGAAAGTTTAGGTGCTTTTAGCTATGCTTTAGGTAGCTCTGGTACTTACATCATCTCTGCACCCAGAACCAAATTAGCTAAGGTTGAGGTGAGAGACTAGTCTACAAGAAAAGGGTGTTGTTTTCATTTTCCTGCCAGGGAATAAACTTGTAGGAGAAGAACAACACAGGCAATGTATAGTCCTGTGTGGTTCAGTTAGGAATATTGTGGCACTAGCAACACCAAGGTTGTTGGTTCAATTCCCTTATGGATTACATATAAAAAATGTATGTACTCACTGCACTTTAAGTCACTTGTGAGGAAAGCTTCTTCTAAGTGGCCTAATATTATTATTTAGCACAATTTCTGTAAGATGAAAGCATTGTCAATCTATATTATACTAGATAGGATGAATGATTTGGCTTGGATTACTTCAGTGGCTGACAACAAGAGGTTGAGTATTGATGGAGCCTGTGCTAATAATGCCCTTGACATAGGAGTAGAGGACATCCCACCCCTCCATCCATGCCATCCCTCTCTCTCTCTCTCGCTCTCCCTACCTCCCTTCCAAACACCTGCATCCGTGACGCCAAGTCAAAAAGCAGAACGAGGCTTCGTTCAGGAAGGCAAAGTTGTATGACATTCAAAGTTGTGTGACGTTCACCTGAACAATTAGCATTGTCCTTGCAACACCCTTTAAACAGTGTCTCGCTTTAGTTCTATGGGTGCTTCTCAAGGGCATGTTCAAGAGCAGCAGACATTACTGTACTTTGCAGCATTCTGCAACCATACATTTGATTCTGCTCAAGTCTGTTTCCCTTTGTAAACAGTTCCAACCTGTGTGTTCATCCTGGATGTACAATGCATCAGTGATGCTGCCAACCTATACAGAACAACCTCACACCCATTAGACACCTCGGCCAAGGAGGAGCACAGCAATCAATAACACATGAAAGAGAGACTGGGGGAGGTGGAGAGTTGCATCAGAAAGAAAGACAGACTGGGGGAGGTGGAGAGGTGCATCAGAGAGAAAGACAGAAGACAAAGAGATAGAAAGAGGTAAAGAAAGGGGTCGTAGAGGGGTAGAGACAGTCCAGAATTAGAGAGGCATTCCAGATAGGGAAGGAGAGAGCGTGAGGGAGAGTGATAGACATAGAGAGAGTGTGAGGGAGTGTGAAAGAGAGAGTGAGCGTGAGGGAGAGTGAGAGTGAGAGAGTGAGAGACAGAGAGAGAGTGAAAGACAGAGGGAGAGTGAAAGACAGAGGGAGAGTGAGAGTGAAAGAGAGAGAGAGCGTGTGGGAGAGTGAGAGACAGAGAGAGAGCGTGAGGGAGAGTGAGAGAGAGAGAGTGAGAGACAGAGGGAGAGTGAAAGACAGAGGGAGAGTGAAAGACAGAGAGAGCGTGAGGGAAAGTGAGAGACAGAGAGAGAGCGTGAGGGAGAGTGAGAGACAGAGAGAGCGGAAGGGGGAGGGGGAGAGAGAGAGTGAGAGACAGAGGGAGAGTGAAAGACAGAGGGAGAGTGAAAGACAGAGAGAGCGTGAGGGAAAGTGAGAGACAGAGAGAGAGCGTGAGGGAGAGTGAGAGACAGAGAGAGCGGAAGGGGGAGGGGGAGAGAGAGGATATGACAAAGAGGGTCCACAGAGTACAGATGACCATGACAAGGCTGCCTGCAGTATAATGGGGGAAACCCCCCTTCACAGAACCAATTCTGCCCCAAATGGCACCCTATTACCTACATAGTACACTACTTCTGTGGACCCATTGGGCTTTGGTCAAAAGTCCCGCACTATGTAGAGAATAGGATGCCATTTGGGAAGTACCCACTGTCAATCCTGATTACTTATCCATTAGTGGACCATCTGCCCCTCCCCCTTAAAACCAACCCCCCTGTCCACCCCACCCCCATGCCTGTATCCCAGGGGATGGCGTGATGGAGTGATAGAGGAGAGGAGAAGAGAAGAGAGGTGTGTCCCCTAATGACAGCTGCAGAATTCTGATGGACTAGCCCTGTTGGGAACAGTGGAATTCCCAGATGTGACAATGGGAGGGGGTGAGGAGGATGGAGGCTGGGGAGTGAAGAGGATGGAGGGAGGAGGGTAAGGAGAGGTAACGGCTAGTGTTTTGGTTGGTGAGAGGGTGGAGGGAGGGGGTAAGGAGAGGTAATGACTAGTGTTTTGGTTGGTGAGAAGGTGGAGGGAGGGGGTAAGGAGAGGTAATGGCTAGTGTTTTGGTTGGTGAGGAGGTGGAGGGAGGGAGGGGGTAAGGAGAGGTAAATGTGTAGTTATGATCAATGTGAAGTTATGATCAGTGTGTAGTTATGATCAATGTGTAATTATGATCAGTGTGTAGTTATGATCAATGTGTAGTTATGATCAGTGTGTAGTTGTGATCAATGTGTAGTTATGACCAATGTGTAGTTATAACCAATGTGTAGTTATAACCAATGTGTAGTTATGATCAGTGTGTAGTTATGATCAGTGTGTAATTATGATCAGTGTGTAGTTATGATCAATGTGTAGTTATGATCAGTGTGTAGTTGTGATCAATGTGTAGTTATGACCAATGTGTAGTTATAACCAATGTGTAGTTATAACCAATGTGTAGTTATGATCAATGTGTAGTTATGATCAGTGTGTAGTTGTGATCCGTGTGTAGTTATGACAAATGTGTAGTTATGATCGGTGTGTAGTTATGATCAATGTGTAGTTATGATCAATGTGTAGTTATGATCGGTGTGTAGTTATGATCCATGTGTAGTTATGATAGTTATGATCAGTGTAGTTATGATCAATGTGTAGTTATGATCAATGTGTAGTTATGATCAGTGTGAAGTTATGATCAGTGTGAAGTTATGATCAGTGTGTAGTTGTGTAGTATATAATGTTGTTTTGCTAACTCTAATAATTACACTTTGATCAATCAACCTAAATGGGAGAGAGGGGGGGAGGGTTCCTAGACGGGTGATATGATATGAGACATTTGAGTCTGTGGCTCAGAATCACTGGCTACCACACTGGCTACCGCATGTAGCCAACACATACACATACAGACAGACGCAGCTTGGGCTCACATGGACGCAGTCACACACACACATGCACAGATAGACTGAGACTGAGCTGGAATTAAAGACAGAAACCCTCAAGATGTACATCGATACAGTGTTTACAGCTGTCTGTCTGTCTGTCTGTCTGTCTGTCTGTCTGTCTGTCTGTCCGTCCGTCCGTCCGTCCGTCCGTCCGTCCGTCCGTCCGTCCGTCCGTCCGTCCGTCCGTCCGTCCGTCCGTCCGCCTGCCCCACACCAGACTGTGCTAGGGTAAACAACATGGAGCTTACTGAGACAGCTGGGCCACACATACACATGCATCCATGTGTATGTGTCAGATCAGAGAGCTCCACAGCAGTACAGTCTCTGTGTGTGTGTTAGATCAGAGAGCTCCACATCAGTACAGTCTGTGTGTGTGTGTGTGTGTGTTAGATCAGAGAGCTCCACATCAGTACAGTGTGTGTGTGTGTGTGTGTGTGTGTGTGTGTGTGTGTGTGTGTGTGTGTGTGTGTGTGTGTGTGTGTGTGTGTGTGTGTGTGTGTGTGTGTGTGTGTGTGTTCCACTAAGGGAGAGGCAAACATATTGCAGTGAGTCTTACAGAGATGAAAAGGAATTACATGGAATAATACTTTTTTATATATTTAAATGTTTATTTATTTTTAGGGGGTGGACAAGCTTTAATATTGCGGATAGATTGTTGCTTCCATCAATGTAATTGTCTGCACCATTTCCAGTCCCCCATATATTTTTTGGGGAAATATATCTATCTATATACATACAGTGAGCACCATAATTCATTGGACAGTGACCATTTTTTTGTTATTTTCGTTCTGTACTCTAGCACTTTGAGTTTGGAAGGATACAATGACAATGAGGGTGAAGTGCAAACTGTCAGCTTTAATTTGAGGGTATTTTCATACATATCGGATGAACCGTTTAGAAATTATTGAAGCTTTTGTACATAGTCCCCCCCATTTTCGGGCATCAAAAAACATTGGACAGTTTAACATAATGTAGAATAAAGTAATCATTGTTAATATTTGGTCGCATATCCTTTGCATGCAATGACTGCTTGAAGTCTGCGATGCATCGACATCACCAGACGCTGGGTATCTTCCCTGGTGATGCTCTGCCAGGCCTGTACTACAGTCATCTTCAGTTCCTGCTTGTTTCAGGGAGCCTTTCTGAGCCTTATGACGGCCAGCTTCATTTGCATCGACACTGCTGTCTTCCTCATGTTGTCACACCACAACAACAACCTCCAAAGGCAATAGCAATAGCAATAGTCTAGAATCAATACTATTCATCAACAGCTCTCCTGCATTCACTAACGACACCAATGAATACACCTGCCTAACGACACACATCTGTGAAGCCAATTCAACAAATACTTGTAGTACCTTAAAATGGCGGGACCATGTACAAAAGGTGCTGTCATTTCTAAACGGTTCATCCAAAATGTATGAATATACCCTCAAATTAAAGCTGACAGTCTGCACTTCATCCTCGTTGCCGTTGTATCCTTTCAAACTCAAAGTGCTTGAGTACAGAAACAAAAAAACAAAAAATGGTCACTGTCCAATGAATTATGGTGCTCACCGTAAAAACATACACATATCCCTATACACATATATATATATATAAACATTCATACATATACACATATATATACATACACATACATATATACATACGTACATCTACACACTTTCTTTTAAATATACCTTTATTATTCCCCGCAAATCACCCCTCCCCCAATGTGAGCAAACAAATGAACAACAACCTTCAGTTTATACATACTATACACATTTTACAGACACAATCCATGTCCATGATGTCCATCCAGTTTGATTTCTATTTGTAACTGTGCTGTGATTCTTCACAAAAGTACTGAACCTTTCTATTCTCATAGTTTCTACAGATTGTAAATTAAAGATAAATATTTTTGCTAAAATAATTATTATATTATTGATCGATTGACTATGACTTTTCAAATCACCCAGTATTGCTATCTGCAGAGTTAGTTCTAGGTAAATGTTGCAATTCTTCAGCCATTCCTGGACCTGTGACCAAAAACGAGCTACATATGGACAGTACCAAAATAAATGATCTAACGACTCTGCCTCCTCGCAGCAAAATCTGCAGAGTTGGGAAGATGTTATCCACCATATATATAACATTCTATTGGTTGCAAGAATTTTGTATAATAATTCAAATTTAAAAATTCAAAGTCTTGAATCCAGTGTCGTTTTGTGTGTCAATTCATGAACCATGTGCCATGGAATCGGTACATCGAAAATCACTTCCCAAATATTTTGCAATTTATATGGCACAGCTGTCCATTTTTTGGTCCTTAAATGAAACTGGTATATATTTTTATTGTTCAACAATTTTCTTTAACCATTTTTGGTCTTTAATGCAGGGCCGACAGACAAGTTCCTTACTTTTTCCCCCCCTTCCACTTGCCTCTTCCATTTTTTGTGGTAATGCTGCAATTAGTTGGTTGTAATTTTGGTTACAGTGTAACGGCAGTCTATTTCGTCCTCCTCATCGGACGAGGAGAGGCGAGAAGGATCGGAGGACCAATGTACAGCGTGGTAAGTTTCCATGATTTAATAACATGAAAACAATATACAATTACAAAATAACAAAACAAACTAACCGTCACAGTCCCGTGTGGCACAAACACTGACACAGAAAACAACCACCCACAAAATCCCAACACAAAACAAGCCACCTATATATGATTCTCAATCAGGGACAACGATTGACAGCTGCCTCTGATTGAGAACCATATTAGGCTGAACACAGAAACAGACAAACTAGACACACAACATAGAATGCCCACCCAGCTCACGTCCTGACCAACACTAAAACAAGCAAAACACATAAGCACTATGGTCAGGACGTGACAGTACCCCCCTCCTGAGGTGCGGACTCCGAACGCACCCCTAAAACTCAAGGGGAGGGTCTGGGTGGGCATCTGTCCGCGGTGGCGGCTCCGGCGCAGGACGAGGACACCACTCCACCATTGTCTTTGTCCCCCTCCTTAGCGTCCTTTGAGTGGCGACCCTCGCCCCCGACCCTGGTCTAGGAACCTTCACAAAGGTCCCCCCTAGATTTAGGAGACAGCTCAGGACAGAGAGGTAGCTCAGGACAGAGAGGTAGCTCAGGACAGAGAGGTAGCTCAGGACAGAGGGGCAGCTCCGGACTAATGGCAGCTCCGGACTGAGGGGCAGCTCCGGACTGAGGGGCAGCTCATGACTGGAGGGCAGCTCATGACTGGAGGGCAGCTCATGACTGGAGGGCAGCTCATGACTGGAGGGCAGCTCATGACTGGAGGGCAGCTCATGACTGGAAGGCAGCTCATGACTGGAAGGCAGCTCATGACTGGAGGGCAGCTCATGACTGGAGGGCAGCTCATGACTGGAGGGCAGCTCATGACTGGAGGGCAGCTCATGACTGGAAGGCAGCTCATGACTGGAGGGCAGCTCATGACTGGCTGGCGGCTCTGGCAGCTCCTGACTGGCTGGAGGCTCTGGCAGCTCCTGGCTGGCGGCTCTGGCAGCTCCTGACTGGCTGGCTGCTCTGGCAGCTCCTGACTGGCTGGCGGCTCTGGCAGCTCCTGACTGACTGACGGCTCTAGCGGCTCCTGACTGACGGACGGCTCTAATGGCTCGGGACAGACGGGCGGGTCAGATGGCGCTGGGCAGACGGATGGCTCAGATGGCGCTGGGCAGACGGATGGCTCAGATGGCGCTGGGCAGACGGATGGCTCAGATGGCGCTGGGCAGACGGATGGCTCAGATGGCGCTGGGCAGGCAGGCAGCTCAGACGGCGCTGGGCAGGCAGGCAGGCAGCTCAGACGGTGCTGGGCAGGCAAGCAGCTCAGACTGCGCTGGGCATACGACCGACTCTGACCTGCTGAGGCGCACAGTAGGCCTGGTGCGTGGTGCCGGAACTGGTGGTACCGGACTGGAGACACGCACCTCAAGGCTAGTGCGGGGAGCAGGAACAGTGCGTACAGGGCTTAGTGCGTGGTGCCGGAACTGGAGGTACTGGGCTGGAGACCCGCACCACAGGGAGAGTGCATGGAGGAGGAACAGGGCTCTGGAGACGCACTGGAAGCCTGGTGCGTGGTGTAGGCACTGATGGTACTGGGCTGGGGCGGGAAGGTGGCGCCGGATATACCGGACCGTGAAGGAGTACACGAGCTCGTGAGCACCGAGCCTGCCCAACCTTACCTGGTTGAATGGTCCCCGTAGCCCTGCCAGTGCGGCGAGGTGGAATAGCCCGCACTGGGCTATGCTGGCGAACCGGGGACACCATTTGTAAGGCTGGTGCCATGTACGCCGGCCCGAGGAGACGCACTGGAGACCAGATGCGTTGGGCCGGCTTCATGACACCCGGCTCGATGCCCAACCTAGCCCTACCAGTGCGGCGAGGTGGAATAGCCCGCACTGGGCTAAGCACGCGTACTGGGGACACCGTGCGCTCCACCGCATAACACGGTGTCTGACCAGTACGACGCCCTCTCACTCCACGGTAAGCACGGGAAGTTGGCGCAGGTCTCCTACCTGACTTCGCCACACTCCCCTTTAGCCCCCTCCCCCAAGAAATTTTTGGGTGAGCCTCTCGGGCTTCCAGCCGCTCTGCCTTGCTAGCGCCTCTCCGCTTTTGCTGCCTCCAGCTCCGCTTTGGGGCGGCGACACTCCTCTTGCTCTGCCCAGGGTCCTTTACCGTCTAGAATTTCCTCCCATGTCCATTCCTCCTGGTATCGCTGCTGCTGTCGCTGCTGCCCGTTGCCACGCTGCTTGGTCCGGGTTTGGTGGGTGGTTCTGTAACGGCAGTCTATTTCGTCCTCCTCATCGGACGAGGAGAGGCGAGAAGGATCGGAGGACCAATGTACAGCGTGGTAAGTTTCCATGATTTAATAACATGAAAACAATATACAATTACAAAATAACAAAACAAACTAACCGTCACAGTCCCGTGTGGCACAAACACTGACACAGAAAACAACCACCCACAAAATCCCAACACAAAACAAGCCACCTATATATGATTCTCAATCAGGGACAACGATTGACAGCTGCCTCTGATTGAGAACCATATTAGGCTGAACACAGAAACAGACAAACTAGACACACAACATAGAATGCCCACCCAGCTCACGTCCTGACCAACACTAAAACAAGCAAAACACATAAACACTATGGTCAGGACGTGACATAGAGCATACATTTCCATATGTCTCTGTTAGCTGCATGTGTAACATAACTCCACCAGTTCTATTTATGATATCATTTACAAAGATTATACCTTTTTTTAAAGATTTTATAAAAAAACTAGTTCTTTATCAATTAGTATATTTGAGTTTAACCACAATATTTGTTGTATTATTTGTTCTGTCTTTTCAGGTGGATTAAACTGAAATTGCAACGAACTTTCTAAGGCTTGTTTAAAAAATAAACAGTATTTTGGAGATTATTTTGTTTTCAAGTAACTGAAAGTGAGCAGTTGCAATCTGAATAAAGGGAAAAAGGCCCTTCTTGAACATCTGGTGAGACATTCTTACTTGTGTGACTGATGCCTTTAATGAGAGGTATAACACTTTAATATTTAATAATTTCTGCCCTCCGAATTCATATTCATTATATAAATAGGTCCTTTTAATTTTGTCTGGCTTGCCATTCCAAATAAAATTTTATATTTTTTGTTCATATAATTTAAAAAGCAGATCACTAGGTGTAGGCAAAACCATAAGCAAATAGGTCAACTGTGATATGACTAAAGAGTTAATCAGGGTGATTTTTCCACAAATAGACAGGTATTTTCCTTTCCATGGTAGCAAGACCTTATCTATTTTTGCAAACTATCTATTAAAATATATTGGAGTGATATCATTTCTTTCTTTCAGGATATGTATACCGAGTATGTCCACATCCCCGTCAGACTGTAATGCCCGGGGTGTACTGGAGGAAAGAGTCACACGCAGGAGACAGAGAGTTCAGAGTAGCGTTCTAATTTAATACCACAAACAGGTGAACACGACGCCACTCTAAAAATGAATGCTCCACCACATAAACGAGAACACGAAATACCATGAGACAACGTACACGAACCGTGACACACAAGTATGTACAACCTGTACAACAAACAATCCCGCACACCCAGCAGGCCGGGCTGCTGGGTAATAAAGCCCCACAAATCACCCTAACCACAAACAGGTGTCCCTAATCACCAAAAGGGAGGGGGAGGAAAAGTCAGTAGCAGCTAGTAGGCCGGTGACGACGACCGCCGAGCACCACCCGAACAGGAAGGGGAGCCACCTTCGGTGGGAGTCGTTACAGTACCCCCCCCCCCCTGACGCGCGGCTCCCGCAGCGCGCCGACACTGGCCTCGAGGACGACCCGGAGGGCGAGGCGCAGGGCGATCCGGATGGAGGCGATGGAAATCCCTCAACATCGATGGATCCAGAATGTCCCCCACCGGGACCCAGCACCGCTCCTCCGGACCGTACCCCTCCCAGTCCACGAGGTACTGCAGGCCCCTCACCCGGCGTCTTGAGTCCAGAATGGCTCGTATCCTATATGCCGGGGACCCCTCGATGTCGAGAGGGGGAGGAGGGACCTCCGGTACCTCACCGTCCTGCAGGGGACCAGCTACCACCGGCCTGAGGAGAGACACATGAAACGAGGGGTTAATACGATAATAGGAAGGGAGTTGTAATCGATAACACACCTCGTTTATTCTCCTCAGGACTTTGAAGGGCCCTACACACTGCGGACCCAGCTTCCGGCAGGGCAAGCGGAGGGGCAGGTTTCGGGTCGAGAGCCAGACCCTGTCCCCCGGCACAAACACGGGGGCCTCACTGCGGTGGCGGTCAGCACTCCTCTTCTGCCGTCCACTAGCTTGTTGAAGTGATTCCTGGACGGCCCTCCATGTCTCCTTGGAGCGCTGCACCCATTCCTCCACTGCAGGAGCCTCGGTCTGGCTCGGATGCCATGGTGCCAGGACCAGCTGGTACCCCAATACACACTGAAAGGGGGACATGTTAGTAGAGGAGTGGCGTAGAGAGTTCTGGGCCATTTCGGCCCAAGGGATATATCTCGCCCACTCCCCTGGCCGGTCCTGGCAATACGACCGCAGAAACCTACCCACCTCCTGGTTCACTCTCTCCACCTGCCCATTACTCTCAGGGGGATAACCGGAGGTAAGGCTGACCGAGACCCCCAAACGCTCCATAAACGCCCTCCATACTCTGGACGTGAACTGGGGGCCCCGATCAGAAACGATGTCCTCCGGCACCCCGTAGTGCCGGAAGACGTGGGTGAATAATGCCTCCGCAGTCTGTAGGGCTGTAGGGATACCGGGCAACGGGAGGAGACGGCAGGACTTAGAAAACCGATCCACAATCACCAGCACCGTAGTATTCCCTTGAGACGGGGGAAGGTCGGTCAGGAAATCTACAGATAGATGTGACCAAGGCCGTTGTGGAACGGGAAGGGGTTGTAACTTCCCTCTAGGAAGGAGAGCAGGGGAGGGAAACGGTCCGGAGGAGCGGTGCTGGGTCCCGGTGGGGGACATTCTGGATCCATCGATGTTGAGGGATTTCCATCGCCTCCATCCGGATCGCCCTGCGCCTCGCCCTCCGGGTCGTCCTCGAGGCCGGTGTCGGCGCGCTGCGGGAGCCGCGCGTCAGGGGGGGGGGGTACTGTAACGACTCCCACCGAAGGTGGCTCCCCTTCCTGTTCGGGTGGTGCTCGGCGGTCGTCGTCACCGGCCTACTAGCTGCTACTGACTTTTCCTCCGTGTCAAAACAACGGGATAGTGCATCCGCCTTTATGTTTTGGGAGCCCGGTCTGTATGACAGAGTAAACTGGAATCGGGTGAAGAACATGGCCCACCTTGCCTGACGTGGGTTCAGTCTCCTAGCTGCCCGAATATACTTCAGATTCTGGTGGTCGGTCCAGATGAGAAAAGGGTGCTTAGCCCCCTCAAGCCAGTGTCTCCACACCTTCAGAGCACTGACCACCGCTAACAACTCCCGGTCCCCCACATCATAGTTACGCTCCGCTGGGCTGAGCTTTTTAGAGAAAAAAGCGCAGGGGTGGAGTTTTGGTGGCGTACCCGAGCGCTGTGATAGCACGGCACCTACCCCAGCCTCGGACGCGTCCACCTCCACTATGAATGCTAGAGAGGGATCCGGATGCGCCAACACGGGCGCATCCGTGAACAGCGCCTTCAACCTGTTGAAAGCTCCGTTCGCTTTTGCTGACCACTGCAAACGCACCGGACCCCCCTTCAGCAGTGAGGTAATGGGAGCTGCTACCTGGCCAAAACCCCGGATAAACCTCCGGTAGTAGTTGGCAAAACCCAAAAACCGCTGCACCTCTTTTACCGTGGTCGGAGTCGGCCAATTACGCACGGCCTTAATGCGTTCATCCTCCATCACCACCTCCGAGGTGGAAATGCGATAACCCAGAAAGGAGACGGCTCGTTTGGAGAACACACACTTCTCAGCCTTGACATATAGGTCATGCTCCAGCAGTCTACCAAGCACTTTGCGTACTAGAGACACATGCGCGGCGTGAGTGGCTGAGTAGATCAGAATGTCATCGATATAAACAACCACTCCCTGCCCGTGCAGGTCCCTGAGAATATCATCTACAAAGGATTGGAAAACGGCGGGAGCATTCTTTAACCCATATGGCATGACGCAGTACTCATAATGGCCCGATGTGGTACTAAATGCGGTTTTCCACTCGTCTCCCTTCCGAATACGCACCAGACTGTACGCGCTCCTGAGATCCAGTTTTGTGAAAAACTGCGCTCTGTGAAATGATTCCATTGCCGTAGCAATTAGAGGTAGTGGGTAACTAAACCCCACTGTGACGGCATTTAGACCTCTATAATCAATACACGGACGCAAACCTCCCTCCTTTTTCTTCACAAAAAAGAAACTCGAGGAGACGGGTGAGATGGAGGACCGAATGTACCCCTGTCCCAGAGACTCAGTGACATATGTCTCCATAGCCACCGTTTCCTCTTGGGACAAAGGGTACACATGACTCTTGGGAAGCGCAGCGTCCACCTGGAGATCTATCGCACAATCCCTACCCGGTCGATAAGGTGGTAATTTAGTCGCTTTCTTTTTACTAAAAGCGATTGTCAAATCGGCATACTCGGGGGGAATGCGAACCGTGGACACCTGGTCTGAACTCTCCACCGACGTGGCACCGATGGAAACTCCCAGACACCTTCCAGAACACTCCTCTGACCACCCCTGGAGAACCCCCTGTTTCCACGAAATAGTAGGATTGTGACTAGCCAGCCAGGGAATCCCCAGTACCACTGGAAACGCAGGCGAATCGATAATGAAAAAACTTAGACGTTCCTTATGATCCCCCTGCGTCACCATGTCCAGTGGAACCGTGGCCTCCCGGACCAAACCTGACCCTAATGGCCGGCTATCTAGGGAGTGCACGGGAAAAGGAGAATCTATCGGCACAAGCGGAACACCTAGCTTGATGGCGAGTCCGCGATCCATAAAGTTCCCAGCTGCACCTGAATCGACTAGTGCCTTATGCTGGGAAGAGGGAAAAAACTTAAGGAAAAAAATTAAGACAAACATATGACAAACAGGGGGTTCTGGGTGAGTCTGGTGCTTACTCACCTGAGGTGACCGAGAAATGTTCCGCCTGCCATCTCGACCCCCAGATGGACCCCCCCAGCACCGATCGGCCGTGTGTCCTCTCCGACCACAGCTGGTGCAGGGGGAGCCGCAAGACGGAGAGCGCTGGAGCCGGAGGATGGTGAGAGAGGAGAGGAGGAATCCTGAGCTGGAGAGACTGCAGGTGGAGAGAGGAGACCACTCCTCTCCCATCGGTCCATTCTCTCCATCATTTGATCCATGGCGGAACCGATGCGATGGAGGACGGTAGTGTGGTGGAGAACCCGTTCCTCCATAGATGGGAGGGGGTTGGCCGCTGCTCCTGCTGACTCCATACTTGAGATTGGTGCGGGATTCTGTAATGCCCGGGGTGTAGTGGAGGAAAGAGTCACACGCAGGAGACAGAGAGTTCAGAGTAGCGTTCTAATTTAATACCACAAACAGGTGAACACGCCACTCTAAAAATGAATGCTCCACCACATAAACGAGAACACGAAATACCATGAGACAACGTACACGAACCGTGACACACAAGCATGTACAACAAACAATCCCGCACACCCAGCAGGCCGGGCTGCTGGGTAATAAAGCCCCACAAATCACCCTAACCACAAACAGGTGTCCCTAATCACCAAAAGGGAGGGGGAGGAAAAGTCAGTAGCAGCTAGTAGGCCGGTGACGACCACCGCCGAGCACCACCCGAACAGGAAGGGGAGCCACCTTCGGTGGGAGTCGTTACACAGACCATTTTATTGGTAAACTACGCAGTAATGTAAAAGTTGATTTTTTTGTGATCCAATACGTAATATTAATTATCAGAATTTGGTTTTAATCCAGAGAGGTTAGAAAAAGCATCTAGATCCTCTATGAGGCTGTGGGGGGATTCTAATTGTGGATTTAAAAGAAAACATGTATCATCAGCATACAATGACACCTTTTGTTTTTAAGCCGTGGACTTCTAATCCTTTAATATTATTGTTGGATTCAATTCTAACAGCTAACATTTCGATGGCAATAATAAATAGATATGCCAATAGTGGATATATGTTTCACTCCTCTTGACAGCTTAAACCGTTCTGAGATGTAGCCATTATTTACTATTTTACACCTAGGGTTACTTTTCATAACTTTAACCCATTTTATAAGAGATTCTCCAAAATTGAAATATTCCAGGCATTTATATATAAACTCCAGTCGTATTTTATCAAAAGCTTTTACAAAGTCAGCTATGAAAACCAGGTCTGGTTTCCCAGATATTTCACTTGTCTATTCTATGAGCCAAGCATTTAGCTAGAATTTTTGCATCACAACACTGTGTAAGAGGCCTCACATGTTTTAAATGGACTGGATTGTTAGATATACCACTTGGATCCTGTTTCAGTAATAATGAAATCAGACCTTCTTGTTGCATGTCCAATAATCTAGCATTTATATAGGAGTGGTTAAAACATGCTAATAATGGTCCTCTGAGTATATCAAAAACGTTTGGTATACTTCCACTGGTATGCCATCCAGCCCTGGAGTTTTCCCAGACTTAAAGGCTTTAATTGCATCAAGAAGTTCCTCCTCTGTAATATAGCCTTCACAAGAGTCTTTCTGTACAGATGTTAATTTTACATTATTAATAGGGAAAAAATCTATACAATTAGCTTCGGTTAGTGGAGATGGAGGAGACTGAAATAAAAAAACATATTCTTAAAGTACTTGACTTCCTCTTTCAAAATATCGTTCGGTAAATCATGAGTGATTCCATCATTTGTAACAAGTATCAATAAAAAAAATTGGTAGCATTTCTATGTCGAAGATTGAAAAATAATTTGTTGCACTTTTCCCCATATTCCACCCCATTCGCTTTATTCCACCCCATTCGCTTTAATATATTACACTGGATCTTTCTTGAATAAGTTCCTCCATTTCTTTTTCTTTTTCCTCTAAATTACTGTGAGCATCCATGGTACAGTTTTTATTGCTATCTATCTCTACTGTTACTCCATCAATTTCATTTGGTAATATGGACTCTTTTGACCTAAATTGCATTGTTTTATAGATGAGTACTGAATTGAATGACTTCTAAAGGCACATTTAAAAGTGTCCCACACAATAAGGGGATCTGCTGTACCTACAGTTGAAGTCAGAAGTTTACATACACTTAGGTTGGAGTCATTAAAACTCATTTTCAACCACTCCACAAATTTCTTGTTATCAAACTATTGTTTTTGCAAGTCGGTTAGGACATCTACTTTGTGCATGACACAAGTAATTTCTCCAACAATTGTTTACAGACAGATTATTTCACTTATAATTCACTGTATCACAACTCCGGTGGGTCAAAGTTTACATACACTAAGTTGACTGTACCTTTAAACAACTTGGAAAATTCCAGAAAATTATGGCATGGCTTTAGAAGCTTCTGATAGGCTAATTGTCATCATTTGAATCAATTGGAGGTTTACCTGTGGATGTATTTCAAAGCCTACCTTCAAACTCAGTGCCTCTTTGCTTGACATCATGGTAAAATCAAAATAAATCAGCCAAGACCTCAGAAAACAAATTGTAGACCTCCACAAGTCTGGTTCATCCTTGGGAGCAATTTCCAAATGCCTGAAGGTACCGCGTTCATCTGTACAAACAATAGTACCCAAGTATAACACCATTGGACCACCCAGCCGTCATACCGCTCAGAAAGGAGACTGTCTCCTAGAGATGAATGTACTTTGGTGCGAAAAGTGCAAATCAATCCCAGAACAACAGCAAAGGACCTTGTGAAGATGCTGGAGGAAACGTGTACAAAAGTATCTATATCCACAGTAAAACGAGTGCTATATCGACATAACCTGAAAGGCCGCTCAGCAAGGAAGAAGCCACTGCTCCAAAACCGCCATAAAAAAGCCAGACTACAGTTTGCAACTGCACATGGGGATAAAGATTGTACTTTTTGGAGAAATGTCCTCTGGTCTGATGAAACAAAAATAGAACTGTTTGGCCATAATGACCATCGTTATGTTTGGAGGAAAAAGGGGGAGGCTTGCAAACTGAAGAACACCATCCCAACCGTGAAGCACGGGGGTTGCAGCATCATGTTGTGGGGGTGCTTTTCTGCAGGAGGGACTGGTGTACTTCACAAAATAGATGGCATCATGAGGCAGGAAAATGATATGGATATATTGAAGCAACAACTCAAGACATCAGTCAGGAAGTTAATGCTTGGTCGCAAATGGGTCTTCCAATTGGACAATGACCCCAAGTATACTTCCAAAGTTGTGGCAAAATGGCTTAAGGACAACAAAGTCAAGGTATTGGAGTGGCCACCACAAAGCCCTGACCTCAATCCTATAAAAAATGTGTGGGCAGAACTGAAAAAGCGTGTGTGAGCAAGGAGGCCTACAAACCTGACTCAATTACACCAGCTCTGTCAGGAGGAATGGGCCAAAATTCACCCAACTTATTGTGGGAAGCTTGTGGAAGGCTACCCAAAACGTGTGACCCAAGTTAAACAATTTAAAGGCAATGCTACCAAATACTAATTGAGTGTATGTAAACTTCTGACCCACTAGGAATGTGATGAAAGAAATAAAAGCTGAAATAAATCATTCTCTCTACTATTATTCTGATATTTCACATTCTTAAAATAAAGTAGTGATCCTAACTGACCTTAAACAGGGTATTTTTACTAGGATTAAATTACAGGAATTGTGAATAACTGAGTAGAAATGTACAGTATTTGGCTAAGGTGTATGTAAAACTCCCACTTCAAATGTATGTTATGTCAGAAAAAGTCAGTTATAAATTATTCTGTCCTAGTTAAAAACAAGTTATCATCCAGCAGGCTTTGATTACATTTCCAATATCCTCTCCCACGTGGAAATTCTATAAGAGTAATATATATGCCAATTATGTGATGGTCCGACCACAATCTGTCTTGCAGGGTGTATCTTGGACAACGATGCCTCTCTCTATAATTACACAATCAGCACAAACTACCGCCCAGTGGGAGAAGCAAAAGTGTGTCTGTTTGCATGCGTGTGTGTGTGTGCGTGTGTGTGTGTGTGTCTGTGTGCGTGTGTGTGTGTGTGTCTGTGTGCGTGTGTGTGCGTGTCTGTGTGCGTGCGTGTGTGTGTCTGTCACGTTCTGACCTTAGTTCCTTTTTTATGTCTTTATTTTAGTTTGGTCAGGGCGTGAGTTGGGGTCGGCATTCTATGTTGTTTTTCTATGTTTTGTTCTGTATTTATATTTCTATGTGTTTGGCCTAGTATGGTTCTCAATCAGAGGCAGGTGTCAGTCGTTGTCTCTGATTGGGAGCCATATTTAGGTAGCCGGTTTTCTATTGTGTTTTGTGGGTGATTGTTTCCTGTGTTAGTGTTTGCACCATACGGGACTGTTTCGCTTTTCATTTATTCTCTTGTTCTTTTGTATTTTGTATTCATTCTCGATTAAATGATATTATGGATACGTACCACGCTGCATTTTGGTCCTCCTCTCCTTCCACCAACGAAAGCCGTTACAGTGTCTGTGTGCGTGTTTGTGTCTGTGTCTGTGTCTGTGGGAGATACAGACATATTGTGTGTGTGTCTCTCATCTGGGTCATTTTATTCAAAGGCGTGATGGGGGTTACAAAAACATCCTCCTACGAGAGAGAGAAAGAGAGCAAGAGAGAGGGATGGAGGAAGGGAGAGAGGGAGAATGGGAGGGAGAGATTCCTTAATTTGATCCTTAAATACTTTCACCTGTGTAAACATCCCAGAGCAAATGGTGCAGCCAACAAAAATGAATAAAACAACATAATTATCCCCAAAAATATTTCAAAAAGAGGGCAAGAGTGAGAAAAGAAACAAGAAAGAAAATACCGCACAGTATTCACATAAAAATTGAAAGAGAGAGAAAAAGCCAGTGTGAGATACACTGAGTGTGTATGTTATGTGTCATACTGGGAATGTGTCTGACTGGTTATGTGTCATACTGGGAATGTGTCTGACTGGTTATGTGTCATACTGGGAATGTGTCTGACTGGTTATGTGTCATACTGGGAATGTGTCTGACTGGTTATGTGTCATACTGGGAATGTGTCGGACTAGTTATGTGTCATACTGGGAATGTGTCTGACTGGTTATGTGTGACTGATTATGTGTCTGACTGGTTATATGTGTGACTGGTTATGTGTCTGACTGGTTTAATGTCTGACTGGTTATGTGTCTGACTGGTTAAGTGTCTGACTGGTTATGTGTCTGACTGGATATATGTCTGACTGGTTATGTGTCTGACTGGATATATGTGTGACTGTTTGTGTGTGACTGGTTATGTGTGACTGGTTATGTGTGGCTGGTTATGTGTGACTGGTTATTTGTCTGACTGGTTATGTGTCTGACTGGATATATGTGTGACTGTTTGTGTGTGTGACTGGTTAAGTGTATGACTGGTTATGTGTCTGACTGTTAATGTGTCTGACTGGTTAAGTGTCTGACTGGTTATATGTCTGACTGGTTATGTGTCTGACTGGTTAAGTGTCTGACTGGTTATGTGTGAGACTGGTTATGTGTGACTGGTTATGTGTCTGACTGGTTATGTGTCTGACTGGTTAAGTGTCTGACTGGTTATGTGTCTGACTGGTTATGTGTGACTGGTTATGTGTGACTGGTTATGTGTGACTGGTTATGTGTCTGACTGGTTATGTGTGACTGGTTATGTGTGACTGGTTATGTGTGACTGGTTATGTGTCTGACTGGTTATGTGTGACTGGTTATGTCTGACTGGTTATGTGTGACTGGTTATGTGTGTGACTGGTTATGTGTCTGACTGGTTATGTGTCTGACTGGTTAAGTGTCTGACTGGTTATGTGTCTGACTGGTTATGTGTGACTGGTTATGTGTGACTGGTTATGTGTGACTGGTTATGTGTCTGACTGGTTATGTGTGACTGGTTATGTGTGACTGGTTATGTGTGACTGGTTATGTGTCTGACTGGTTATGTGTGACTGGTTATGTCTGACTGGTTATGTGTGACTGGTTATGTGTGTGACTGGTTATGTGTCTGACTGGTTATATGTGACTGGTTATGTGTGTGACTGGTTATATGTGTGACTGGTTATGTGTGACTGGTTATGTGTGACTGGTTAAGTGTCTGACTGGTTATGTGTGTGACTGGTTATGTGTGACTGGTTAAGCGTCTGACTGGTTAAGTGGGTGACTGGTTATGTGTGACTGGTTAAGTGTGTGACTGGTTATGTGTGTGACTGGTTATGTGTGACTGGTTAAGCGTCTAACTGGTTAAGAGTCTGACTGGTTAAGTGTGTGACTGGTTAAGTATGTGACTGGTTATGTGTGTGACTGGTTATGTGTGACTGGTTATGTGTGTGTGTTTGCATTTGTTTTGTCAGAGACAAACAGAGAGAGAGTATCAGAGAGAGAGTATGCTTGTGACCTTGCCAGCTGGTGGCAGAATGAGGCGTGTCTTTCCAACCATGTGTGTGTGTTTGTGTGTGTGTGTGTGTGTGTGTGTGTGTGTGTGTGTGTGTGTGTGTGTGTGTGTGTGTGTGTGTGTGTGTGTGTGTGTGTGTGTGTGTGTGTGTGTGTGCGTCTGTATGTGTGTGTGTATCAGGCTGCTGCCCCTCCGGAGTGCCCAGGCTGTACGGTTGGCACGGAAACAGCTTGGCGGGCTTGGGGACGGGGGGAAGGGGCTGGTGCCAGACCCGAGGAGAAGACATTAAACGCTGCCGCCACCGCCAAGCGACCTGGTCACCATAGTAACACCGTGGTCCCAAAGCCTTCCTTCTGCTGTCATCAGCAGAACATAACATATGTCATACAGAGGTCATAAGCTGTCATAAGCAGTCATAACAACTCATGTTAGATGGTGTCTGTAGTGTAGTCAAGACCTTTACTTTACCCAGACATACCCAGACATGACTTGCTCTATAGGGATACTGATATAAATATGGGTTCCCAGAAACCCCTCTTTTAACTCACTCCCTCCCTCCCTCCCTCCCCACCTTACCACACCAATCCCAGATATGCGAATGAGTTCACCCTGACAATCAGCTGGATAATACCTGTCCCTCATGTCCACTAAAAACCAGACACCTGTTGACTGACATCCAGATACCATTCCTTATATGCTCCTATGCTAGCCTTCACACCTGCTTTGGTCCACATTGTGTTTCATTGATGGACAAAATGTGCTAAATTGTAGTGTACTGGTATTTGAGGTTTAAAAAGGCTTCTGAAGTTTGTGTGACTGGTTATGTGTGTGACTGGTTATGTGTGTGACTGGTTATGTGTGACTGATTATGTGTGTGATTTGCTGTTATGAAAAATGTTTCAACCCCTACAAAAATGTCCGTTAATTATAATCCACATAATAATTCACATGTCCTGTTGCTGCAGGATACATTTCCTGCTCTGAGAAACTGGTCAAATTAAGAGAACCCAGCTGTCTGTCCTGTTAGCCCAACACATTGTTCATTTCAATCACATCTAATTGTGATCCAGTGTGAGGAGCCATGTCTCTGAATACATCCCAAATGTCTCCCTATGGCTCTGGTCAAAAGTAGTGCACTATATAGGGAATAGGGTGCGAGTTGGCACGTAACGTGTGTTTGAACACGCATTAAACATCATGCTGTCATGGTTACAGCCACTATTGGGGGGTAGAACGTTTCTCATGGAAATCACCTTGATGATGTCACAAAATCAAATGGGCAGGATTTAGGGGCGCCAGCCCAGATGCATTTTGGGAAATCTAATCTGGATTACTGACAGTAAGAGTGCACTCTTCTCAGGTCTGACTGTCTTACTGGGGGATGCAGTGACAAAACGCTCATCATTGTTAGTTCATTCTATTTCCTGCCAAACGCTTGTAGGGACACAGTATCCTACAGAAACTTAAAGTCAAATGCCAGATGCAGTGGTTTAATGGTCAAATGGTTCCTAGATGTGTAGCAGCATGGCAGTAGTGTATGGTTGATTCTGTTCAGATAGAAGGACACCCAAAGGCTACCAATTGACATTGATACTAATCTATTTTGACCAGCAGAGGATGCTAGATATGTGTTACAGTAGTACAGTAATCTGCAGCTCATTGCGAACACACCACACACCACACCACACACCACACTACAATGCCCTACAGCACACTTCACTACACTACTCTGCACTACACTACATTACATTATACCACACCACACCACACCACACCACACCACACCACACCACACCACACCACACCACACACCACACTACAATGCCCTACAGCACACTTCACTACACTACTCTGCACTACACTACATTACATTATACCACACCACACCACACCACACTACACTACACTACACTACACTACACTACACTACACCACACTACACTACACAACCCCAGTACACTACATTACACTACATTGCACTACAATACACCACACTACAGTACATTAACGACATTACACGACATTACACTACATTACACCACATTACATTACACCACACTATACTACAATACACCACACTACACTTCTCCACACTACACCACCCCACTAAACTACACCACACTACACTAAATTACACCACACCACAACACACCACACTACACTACACCAAACTACCCTACACTACACTACTCTACACCACACCACACCACACTACACCACCCCACTACACTACATTACACAACGCTACACTACAATACAACACACTACACTACATTACACAACGCTACACTACAATACAACACACTACACTACATTACACCACACTACACTACATTACACCACACTACACTACATTGCATACACCACACTACACCACCCCACCACACTACACCACACTACATTACATTACATCACACCACACCACACCACACCACATTACATTACACTACACTACTCACATTACATTACACTACACTACTCACATTACATTACACTACACTACACCACACCACATTACATTACACTACACTACTCACATTACACCACACTACACTACATTAAACTATACCACACTAACCACCCCACCACTCTACACCACACCACACTACATTACACTACACTACTCACATTACATTACACTACACTACTCACATTACATTACACTACACTACACTACATTACACCACACCACACTACATTACACCACACCACACTACAATACACTACACCACTCTACATTACACCACACTACACTACATTAAACTACACCACACTAACCACCCCACCACTCTACACCACACTACACCACACTACATTACACCACACCACGTTACATTACACTACACTACACTGCACCACACTACACTACACATCCCCACTACACAACATTACACCACATTACACTATACTACAATACACAACACTACACTACATTACACCACACCACACTACACTTCTCCACACTACACCACCCCAGTACACTACACCACACTACACTAAATTACACCAAACTACACTACACTACTCTACACCACACAACACTACACCACCCCACTACACTACTACATTACACCACACTACATGACATTACACCACACTACACTACAATACACCACACTACACTACATTACATACACCACACTACACCACCCCACTACACTACTACATTACACCACACTACATGACATTACACCACATTACATTACATACACCACACTACACTACAATACACCACACTACACTACATTACATACACCACACTACACTACAATACACCACACTACACTACATTACATCACACCACACCACACTACACTACAATACACCACACTACACTACATTACATCACACCACACCACACTACATGACATTACATTACACTACTCTACACCACATTACATTACAAGACATTACATTACATTACATTACATTACACTACACTACACTACACTACACTACATTACATTACACTACACTACATTACATTACACTACACCACTCTAGATTACACTACACTACACTACATTAAACCCCACTACACTACATTACACCACACTACACTACATTACACCACATTACACTACATTACACCACACTACACTACATTACATACACCACACTACACCACCCTACAGTACACCACCCCACTACACTACACTACAGTACACTACATTACACTACACTATACTGCACCACACTACACTACACTACACTACCCCACATTACACTACACTACACTGCACCACACTACACTACACTACCCCACATTACACTACACTACACTGCACCACACTACACTACACTGCACCACACTACACTACACCACATTACACTACACTACACTGCACCACACTACACTACTCTACACCACACCAAACTACACTACACTACACCACACTACACATCCCCACTACACGACATTACAGTACATTACACTACATTACACCACATTACACTACACTACATTACACTACATTACACTATACTACAATACACCACACTACACTACATTACACCACACCACTACACTACACCACACTACACTAAATTACACCACACCACACCACACCACACCACACTACACTACACCACATTACATTACACTACACCAAACTACACTGCACTACATTACACTGCACTACAGTATACTATACTACATTACACTACACTACAGTACATTAAACTACACTACAGTACACTACACCACATGACATTACACTACATTACATTGCACTACAGTATACTATACTAAATTACACTACACTACTGTACACTACACTACAGTACATTAAACTACACTATATTACACTACAATACACCACATTACACTACACTACATTACACTACAATACAGTACATTACACTACACTACAGTACACTACACCACATGACATTACACTACATTACATTAAACTACACTACACTACACCACATTACACTACACTACAGTACATTAAACTACACTACATTACACTACACTACACCACATTACACTACACTACACTACATTACACTACACTACATTACACTACACTACATTACACTACACTACATTACACTACACTACACTACATTACACTACACTACACTACACTACACTACACTACACTACAGTACATTAAACTACACTACATTACACTACACTACATTACACTACACTACATTACACTACACTACATTACACTACACTACTGTACACTACACTACAGTACATTAAACTACACTACATTACACTACACTACACCACATTACACTACACTACACTACATTACACTACATTACACTACACTACATTACACTACACTACATTACACTACACTACACTACATTACACTACACTACACTACATTACACTACACTACATTACACTACACTACATTACACTACACTACATTACACTACACTACACTACATTACACTACACTACACTACATTACACTACACTACATTACACTACACTACACTACATTACACTACATTACACTACACTACACTACATTACACTACATTGCACTACACTACACTACAGTACATTGAACTACACTACATTACACTACACTACACTACATTACACTACACTACATTACACTACACTACACTACATTACACTACATTACACTACACTACACTACATTACACTACACTACACTACAGTACATTAAACTACACTACATTACACTACACTACACTACATTACACTACACTACATTACACTACAATACAGTACATTACACTACACTACATTACACCAGGTGAGTTAGACAGCTATTACTTGTTGTTATGTGAATGTGGTTTCTTTACAATCCTTAATGTATAATTACTGTATCTAAATGATAAGGAATCAAACGGTTACAGAAAAAGGTGTGAGTCATTTCCTGGTATTGAAATGCTGCTTGGTACTTAGTGGCCAAGTGAAAACCAATAGGTCTGTACAAACATACTCTCCTGTTCACAATCACAACCTTAGACACATTAAGACTGACTTCTACATTTCTTTATGCCCTGGAAAAACTCCCAACCTGTGCTGGGTGGTTTATGACCAATGTGTTTTGTGTTTCCCCCAAAACGTCTACATGCTGCTGCTGCAGGTCTGTGTTTTCCTGAGACTACCTTGACCTGGCCGACCTGACTCGACCGAAACAGGAAAAGGACCTTGAGCTTGCTGTCGCAATACAGAGTAAGCGGGAAAGACAGGGAAAGAGATAAGATATATTAATTTATTGTAAGTGATTGAAATTCCTCCAAACCAGCTAAATATTTCCTTTTCCTGCTTCCATTCAATTAAGACTCATACCCAACATGCTCTACCCCAAACTAACATACATTTACATCACGTTGTTGTTGTTGTGTACTGTAACTGCTCTTCCTGTGTTCATGTTTTGCTTTATCCGTGTATTGACTGGAAGTCATGAGGCGGCACCAGGAACCAGACATCTGAGAGATAACACGACGTGACCCGAAGGCATGATCAGACACGAACAGTACCATAAAGTCTATAGAGTACAACAGAGACTCTCAGTACCATAGACCGGCATTAACCTGTCTAGACACTGATCAGTCATTAAACTATGGGGGGGTCAGCCACTGATGATGACTACTGATGTGATCATGTTTATCAATCCCTGTCAATGGCCTGTCATACTTCCTCCTGCCTATAAGAGTTCCTGTGATATTCCAACTAAAAGAGAGAGAGAGAGAGAGAGAGGAGAGAGAGAGAGAGAGAGAGAGAGAGAGAGAGAGAGAGAGAGAGAGAGAGAGAGAGAGAGAGAGAGAGTTGTGATGTCACTGCAGCCCCCTCATATCCAGTACACAAAGAGGCAGGGGATCATATCATCATAGCCAGCATACCAACTGTGCTACACAGACTACTCTACTGCTCACTCACACAGACTCAAACACATCACCCAGATACAGTCAGTCACAGTGTAACTCACACCAGGACCAGGCTTGCTAATTTTTCAGGCTGGGCAGTCACAGTAAGTAAAGTACGCTTGATTTCTCAGGGTTTCTCCTCCGCTCTACTTTCTTCTCCTTATCACTCGCTCACTTTTCTTTCTCTTACTTTCTTGTTCTTGTCTGAGTTCATCCGACTCTCACAACCCCTCTCTGTCAGTCCTAGTAAAACAGGCTCTGTTTGAAAACTCAACAAAATAAATACTTCTCCCTTAGCATGCAACACACATCGTCTTTCTCTCTCCATTCTGTCCTTTTGCCTCTGCTCTGGCATTCTCTATATGTGAACAGTGACTATGGTAAATCCTAAATGTATTTGCATGCTGGCATAGATTCAAAACTCCCCGCTTTGTGTTTCTGTGTGTCTTTCTGCCATGGGTCAGTGTGTTACAGGCATCTGTTCCTGTTAGTCTCTAGTTACACCAGTGCATGTCTTTATGTTGTGTATCAATGTTGTTATAATGAGGTTATACCAATGTTTTAATCACTGTAAGATTAGATTCCTGCAGTGCTTTATTTAGTGGTATTCCATATATGATAGTAATTGTTGTTGCAACTGTTCTGTCTCCACTGATGTCCTGTGACTGTGTGAATGTACAATACGTGTTTGTTGGTAGTGTTGGTGGTCTGGCCCTCTGTGTTGAGACATATACAAGGGGACTTATTGATCATTATCTCATTCCCTTGCTGATCATGTTTTAAAAACAATATGAGTATAAGTAAGGTAAGAGGGTAGGTGACCATGAGCCTTAGGAGGGGGGATACATAGATCTGGTTATCTCTCTGTCTCTTCTGTTTTCATCATGAGAGATAGCTGGTTATCTCTCTGTCTCTTCTGTTTTTGTCATGAGAGAGCTGGTTATCTCTCTGTCTCTTATGTTTTCATCATGAGAGATAGCTGGTTATCTCTCTGTCTCTTCTGTCTTGGTCATGAGAGATGCAAAGTCTCTTCCATCCCTTTTCTCTCTCTGTTTCTGTGTTTCCCTCTCTTTCTCTTCCTGTCTCCAAAAAAGTATAAACAGTGCCAGCATACTCTCTTTTTTTTCTCCCTAAATCAAAATTATGGAAATAATGGCAGGTTTATGTGTGTCTCTCTCTCTATTGACATGAAATGCCGTTCTGTCACCCAGCTGGGTTGCTCTCTGGTCTCTGTTTACCTTCAAATGTTTAAAAGCAGTAGGGCAGCTCTCTGTGAGGCGGTAGTAGAGGGAGTGGACACACATTTACACACACACACACACACAAACACACACAAACACACACAACCACACACACACACACACACACACACACACACACACACACACACACACACACACACACACACCCACACACACACACACACACACACACACACACACACACACACACACACACACACACACACACACAAACACACACACACACACAAACCTACAATTGTGTTTGTGGACAGCCAAAGAGGGAAAAGCTGTGAAGAAAGGCAAACGACGTAATCATATATATATATACTCTCTACTGCTCTAGAGTACCAGCAAGGAATCAGTGACCATCCACCCTCCCAGCAGAAGCCATATAATATTACTGAGGGAACGTCTGAGAAGTTGCAAGAGAACTCTTCAGCATTTTGGAATTTGGACTGTACCAGATCCACCAGACTTTGGGATTTAAAGCCCTCTGTTGAACCAGGCCGGCAACAGCATTTTAGACAGTCCCAACAGCACCAGAGGAAGGAGGTTAATCTAGGATCAGACAGTATGCTGGCTCAGATCCTACAGGAGATGTGGGTGGACCCAGAGGTTCTGGAGGCCCTGAGTGAAGACCAGAAGAGAATCTTGTTCCTGAAGATGAGAGAGGAGCAGGTCAGACGCTGGAAAGATAGAGAGGAGAAGGACGAGAAAGAGAGGAGAACCAGGGAACACACCAGGTCTAAGAAAGGTACAGCACGCACGCACACACACACACACACAGCGGTGCTTGTGAGTACAGAATAAATGCAGGTAATTTACAGTAAACTAGAGTATACTTCAGAACACGCCCCTGTTGTTAGGGTAAGAGGAGTTAGTGTAACAGTATAACTTTAGTACGTCCCCTCGCCCCGACACGGGCGCGAACCAGGGACCCTCTGCACACATCAAACAGTCACCCACGAAGCGTCGTTATCCATCGCTCCACAAAAGCCGCGGCCCTTGCAGAGCAAGGGGCAACACTACATCTAGGTTTCAGAGCAAGTGACGTAACTGATTGAAACGCTACTAGCGCGTACCCGCTAACTAGCTAGCCATTTCACATCCGTTACACTCACCCCCCTTTCAACCTCCTCCTTTTCCGCAGCAACCAGTGATCCGGGTCACGGCACCAATGTAACAGTATAACTTTAGTACGTCCCCTCGCCCCGACACGGGCGCGAACCAGGGACCCTCTGCACACATCAACAACAGTCACCCACGAAGCGTCGTTACCCATCGCTCCACAAAAGCCACGGCCCTTGCAGAGCAAGGGGCAACACTACATCTAGGTTTCAGAGCAAGTGACGTAACTGATTGAAACGCTACTAGCGCGTACCCGCTAACTAGCTAGCCATTTCACATCCGTTACACTAGGAGTGTCTATTTCATAACTTAGGATTTCCTCTCCCTGGGTGGTGACACCCACCTGTGCCCCCCTCTGCCTCCTCTCCTCTCTCTGCCTCCTCTCCTCTCTCTACCTCCTCTCCTCTCTGCCTCCTCTCCTCTCTCTGTCTCCTCTCCTCTCTCTGCTTCTTCTCCTCTCTCTACCTCCTCTCCTCTCTGCCTCCTCTCTCTCTCTGTCTCCTCTCTCTGTCTCCTCTCTCTGCCTCCTCTCCTCTCTCTACCTCCTCTCCTCTTTCTACCTCCTCTCCTCTCTCTACCTCCTCTCCTCTCTCTGCCTTCTCTCCTCTATCTGCCTCCTCTCCTTTCCTCTCTCTGTCTCCTCTCCTCTCTCTGCCTCCTCTCCTCTCTCTACCTCCTCTCCTCTTTCTACCTCCTCTCCTCTCCTTGCCTCCTCTCCTCTCTCTGCTTCTTCTCCTCTCTCTGCCTCCTCTCCTTTCTCTGCCTCCTCTCCTCTCTCTACCTCCTCTCCTCTCTCTACCTCCTCTCCTCTTTCTGCCTCCTCTCCTCTCTCTGCTTCCTCTCCTCTGCCTGCACAGAATGTTCTGTCCTCAGATTCAACACACCAAAGAGCATAAAGTATAGGCCAGGGAGAGAGGAAAACCTTTCATATATAGAAAGAGAGAGAGGGAACAGGAGGGGGGAATAATAAATGGGTAGGTAGGGGGAGAGAAAGGGAAATCGGAAGTATGAGGGGAAAAGAATGAGGACAGGAAGAGAAAGAGGCAGGGAGAGAGAGACTGGGAGAGAAAAAGAGTAATTGAGCATGCTTGAGCACCCACTCCACTATTCTGAGAAACACAACCCTGAAACCACACTCTTATCTACAGAGAGAGGCCTTCAGATCAGGCCTAGTTCCACCACTCTCACTAACCCACATCTCTCTCTTTTCCATTCTATCCCCCTCTCTGTCTCTCTTTTACCCATTCTATTCCTCTCTCCCCCTGTCCCTTTCTCTATCTGATAGGATATAGAATGTGACCTATCCCCTCTATTGGTACTAATAGAACAGTATAGTGTAGTACCCAGCCCTCTTATCAGAGCTCTATCATCAGAGACACAGCGGCAGCGATTGATTCATTCCACATGCCTGCCTGCCCGGCAGATTGAATAGGAGTGAATAGAATTGAGTAAGCCCTGTGGTTTGGTGAGGCTCGCTGCTTTTAGCCCTGAATATCTCGTTACCGCTTTCCAATCTGTGCTCTGTGTGTGTGTGTGTGTGTGTGTGTGTGTGTGTGTGTGTGTGTGTGTGTGTGTGTGTGTGTGTGTGCGTGTGCGTGTGCGTGTGCGTGTGCGTGTGCGTGTGTGTGTGTGTGTGTGTGTGTGTGTGTGTGCGCCATCTTAGTAGCAGAAGGTCAGGCCAGGTCATCTCTTAACACCTGGTGTCAAACTGACCAGCAGAACGGAGTGTTGAGCAAAAATACTTCACCATTCTTCTCACAGGCCCTTAATTCTCCTCTCACAGCCCCATGGCCCAGAAAGACTCTCCTTATGTAAGATAGTACGTAGGCAACACAGTACAACTCCTAAATGTTACACATGCACGAGCAGATATACGTACGCGCACACATATACGGAAGGATGCAGGTGCGCACACACAGCTTGTCGTCCATCCTGTAGGATTAAAAAATCCATCACATATTTCCAAGATGATTTGCTGAACATTTCCACACCTTTTGTTGCAATTGTGCTCTTCCCTTATTACATAGGCTTATTTTCAATTGTCTGAACTGAAGTTAATTAATTGAAATGGGTCATTTTTTCAAATTTAGACTAGTAGCCTGTTCGTGTGTATCGTGTTCATATCACTGTAATGGTGTAACTAGAGACTAGAGAATGTAACTAGAGACAGGTTGAATCCCACTTATGACACCAATTAGCACATGTCTAAGGTCAGATGGAAGTGATTACTGAAAGGTGAAGACCATAGTCTAGTGTGTCAGTAAGGGGGTTTTCACACTTGGTCCCTTTCAGACAATTTTTGTGAATTCAGTTGTGGTTCGCTTAATGTGCAGTGTGAACGCTCCAGAGGAACGCAGACCCCTTAAGAGTCCCCAAACCAAACTCAGACCCCTTAAGAGTCCCCAAACCAAACTCAGACCCCTTAAGAGTCCCCAAACCAAACTCAGACCCCTTAAGAGTCCCCAAACCAAACTCAGACCCCTTAAGAGTCCCCAAACCAAACTCAGACCCCCTAAGAGTCCCCAAACCAAACTCAGACCCCTTAAGAGTCCCCAAACCAAACTCAGACCCCTTAAGAGTCCCCAAACCAAACTCAGACCCCATAAGAGTCCCCAAACCAAACTCAGACCCCTTAAGAGTCCCGAAAGCAAACTCAGACCCTTTAAGAGTCCCCAAAGCAAACTCAGACCCCTTAAGAGTCCCCAAACCAAACTCAGACCCCTTAAGAGTCCCCAAAGCAAACTGAGACCATCTCAAGAGGTGCTCTGAGTCTGGTTCACTTGAATTCCGAGTTCCGGTTCCCTTTTTTTAGGGCAATGTGAACGCAAAGCTCCCCAGGTTCGCTTGTCACAAAAGAGACAAGATGATAATGTCTAGTTTCGCTGAAAAAGTGTGTACTGTTTTTGGATATTGATTTGCGATTGTCAAGGATGCACAGAAATTCCCCAAAATGTGTGGAGTTTTGTACCGACACGACGTTCAGATTGTTTGTTTGATATATGTCATCTATAGGCTGAGAGCTTCACACACTGATTATTTGATTGTGGGCTTTGAATAGTGTGAGAAGACAATAGGGTACAAAATCAATGCTTGCTCTTAAAGGGGGTACAATTTTCAATTACATCATTATTAAATCTGCAGTTATTCTTCGGCTATTTATTTTGTTACCAATAATATTTACATGTTAATATTATCTTTTGATTATAATAATGATGTCTAATAACTACATGCAATCTATTAGCTTCCGATAAGACAGAATGGCTTGTCTTGTACCCAGAGTGCATTGAGTGAATGTTGGAAAAAGATCTTGGTTCCTTTCTAAACATAGCAATGTGAATGCAAAGAGGACTCAGACCACAAAATAGGTGAACAGTGAACTGGCAGAGTTGAGTCCTCATTCAAAGGAGAGGACAGTGTAAATACAAAGACAACTGAGTTCTCTTGCTTTTTTTTACTCCAGAGTTCACTTTAAAGAGGACTGAGATCGGGTTCTTTTAAAGAGGACTATATGTGAAAACACCCTAAGGCAGTGTTTGTGTAGATCCTATACACGTTAGTAGCGTGTTTGTTCACTGATAAGACAACAGCACCATCTGCTGGGCTGGAACCAGTACGACAACCAGACTCCATGATGAACTCTGACAATGGATCTAAAATGGTGTTAGGTTTGAAGAGTTACCTTCTATTGTATTATCTGTACTAATTACACAGTGTGGTATTCAATGTGTCTGTGTGTTTCTTTGTCTCCTCAGGTCACAGTAAGAGTGTGCGCTGGCTGTTGGGTCATGATGGGGATGTGAGTGTGAGCGTGATCGGAGAGGTGGATGAATTTAGATACTCCAAACTCCTCCAGACCCTTCGTACCAACACCAGACTACAGAGTACAGAAATGAACAACCTAGTGGTTGATATCCATACTGTGTCTCTACTGACAGACAGAGAGAACCACCAAACCAGCTCACAATCAGCCATACTGATGCAACTAAGCGTAAGTGTGTGTGTGTGTGTGTGTGTGTGTGTGTGTGTGTGTGTGTGTGTGTGTGTGTGTGTGTGTGTGTGTGTGTGTGTGTGTGTGTGTGTGTGTGTGTGTGTGTGTGTGTGTGTGTGTGTGTGTGTGTGTGTGTGTGTGTGTGTGTGTGTGTGTGCGAGCGAGCGAGCGTGTGTGTGTGTGTGCGTTTGCATGAGACACAGAAAGAGAGGGAAAGAGAAAGATATCAGCTCTACCATACAGGATGTAGCTCACCATTCTTCTTCTATTTCCAGGAAGACTCAGACGGGTCTAAGGACTCTGAGGAGGACCAGGACACAGGTAGGGCTGAGGTCGACCCAAAGGACACCAGGGAGGACAGCATCGACAGTGTGTCAGGCTACAGCACAGATGACCTAAAGGACTGGGGCCTCTGCTACAGACCCCACTGCAGCAACATCAGCCTCTGTCTCCAACCCCAGCTGTCAGTCACAGAAAAGGCCCTCCCACAGAGCAGAAGAGGTGAGAGAGAAAGAGAGATAGAGAGAGAATGTTTTTTTTTGTGTGCATAAGAGCGTTTGTATGACATACTCTACACTCGATTCAAGCTCATTGACTTAACATATATTTTTACAATCTTTTCCCTCTCTATCTCTCTAGTGGTGGTCAGTCATGAAGAGGAGAGCCCAGCATTTGGTGGTCGGGTGGCCCAGCTCAGGAGAGCATTTGCCACGTCCTCTCCCACCGCCATGCCCCCTGTGGCCACCAAACCCTCTCACCTGTAGCTAGCAGCCAAACCTTCCCTCAGGAAACACCAGGGTCACCTCCAGTCAACCAACCACACAGAAGAGGTACTGCCCACTTGACGAGCTCATTTGAATACCAGGTACAAGTGACCTACGGACAGACACTCACCTGAGGAATGGTGCGGAGAAATAGAAGCTCCAAACTTAGCCGAGTTAAAGGTGGACATGCACGGCTGAGTGGGAGGAATGCTTGGCGCTGGTATTCTGGTGAACGGCTCCCTTTGAAGGTTCCTGGAGCCTGCATGGTAGTCATACAGTTCTACCTCTCCTTAAAGCTAAATACACAAGAGGTTTGGACATGGTTAACACAAGAGCTATTTCTACATATGTACAAGAGGTTGGTATCTGATTTGTACATGGGGTGGAGGAAAAGATTTAGCTTCACGTTTCTTATCATGAATTATGTAAAAAATAAAAACCTCAGCTGTAATAAGGGTCGTGGTATGTTTGGGCTATAGGTTAAACCATCCTGTCGTGTTTTTAGTTGCCTGATCTTTTGCTTTGTTAGTTGCTGTCGTTATCTAACGGTCTAACCTCGTAGATTTTCTGGTCATATTCTGTTTTGTATATTTGCGCTCTAACTACATTTGTTTGAGGAGGTTATTTCAATATTGTGTGTGAAACATGCTTGTGCAATACACAGATTTATTTGACCTGTCGTCTTCTAATTCAGCTGAATAAAAATGTGGAAGAAATGTGTCAGGGTGTTTAAGATAGAGAGAGAGGATTAATACAGAGGGAGAGAGGTGAAAGAGGGAGAGAGGTGAAAGAGGGAGAGAGGTAAAAAGGGGAGAGAGGTGAAAAGGGGAGAGAGGTGAAAAGGGGAGAGAGGTGAAAGAGGGAGAGAGGTGAAAGGGGGAGAGAGGTGAAAGGGGGAGAGAGGTGAAAGAGGGAGAGAGGTAAAAGAGGGAGAGTGGTAAAAAGGGGAGAGAGGTGAAAAGGGGAGAGAGGTGAAAAGGGGAGAGAGGTGAAAGCGGGATAGAGGTGAAAGGGGGATAGAGGTGAAAGGGGGAGAGAGGTGAAAAGGGGAGAGAGGTAAAAGAGGGAGAGAGGTAAAAGAGGGAGAGAGGTGAAAGAGGGAGAGAGGTGAAAAGGGGAGAGAGGTGAAAGAGGGATAGAGGTGAAAGGGGGATAGAGGTGAAAGGGGGAGAGAGGTGAAAGAGGGAGAGAGGTAAAAGAGGGAGAGAGGTGAAAGAGGGAGAGAGGTGAAAAGGGGAGAGAGGTGAAAGAGGGATAGAGGTGAAAAGGGGAGAGAGGTGAAAGCGGGATAGAGGTGAAAGGGGGATAGAGGTGAAAGGGGGAGAGAGGTGAAAAGGGGAGAGAGGTAAAAGAGGGAGAGAGGTAAAAGAGGGAGAGAGGTGAAAGAGGGAGAGAGGTGAAAAGGGGAGAGAGGTGAAAGAGGGATAGAGGTGAAAGGGGGATAGAGGTGAAAGGGGGAGAGAGGTGAAAGAGGGAGAGAGGTAAAAGAGGGAGAGAGGTGAAAGAGGGAGAGAGGTGAAAAGGGGAGAGAGGTGAAAGAGGGATAGAGGTGAAAGGGGGAGAGAGGTGAAAAGGGGAGAGAGATGAAAGCGGGACAGAGGTGAAAGGGGGATAGAGGTGAAAGGGGGAGAGAGGTGAAAAGGGGAGAGAGGTGAAAGAGGGAGAGAGGTGAAAGAGGGAGAGAGGTGAAAAGGGGTAGAGGGAATCCTCTGTTGTTTTATAGTGACTGGTAATCATGGTGACCAGAGAGGTCAAGGACAGCCAGACCTGCCTTTCATCCTGCTCTGGGATAGGATTACACCTAAACACCTGAAGCCCCTAACAAAACAGGGAGAGGAGGGCTCCATGCTCTGGTTAACTAGTGGAGTTCCCAGCAGCTGGTTAACAAAGGATCAAAAGGGACTAGTGGTAACTTGATTAGCGAGTGGCGGCATGGTGGCGACAGAAACAGGCTGGCTATATGAACACATTCAGCACAACTATATCTCTACCAACTCAATAAAGCATGTCTCATGTACCACCAGGACAGATGAAAGTGTGTCTTTAGGATTCAGGAACAATGGCCTCTTCTTCTATGACGCCCTGCTAGAGCTGCTGTAGTAGAATCCAACCAGTGTAACATTACTGAGCCATGCAACATCTGGCTGCAGCGACTAACATAGCTAGGTCCAATTGTGGTTTGAGAGGACAGACTCAGAGCCAGGGTCAGTCTGTATTTTCGACAATGCATCCATCTTTATCCCTCCATCTCTCTACCTCCCCATTTCTCTAGGTATCTGTCCAACCACTTCCCTTTCTCTTTTTGTATTTGCCCCTTCACTCTTCCCCTACTATCTTCATCTCCTGCTGTCTCTCTATCTCCTGTCTCCCCTCCCTCTCCCCTCCCCCTCTCCTCTCCCTCCTGCCATCTTGCAGGGCAGCAGAGCTAGACTCTGCAGGCGTTTGGGGAGGCTCCAGACCTCACGGCCAGAAGGGGGATTCATCTCCAAATGACTGGAAAGGCACAACGGGAAAGTGGAGATTCAGGAATATAAAATCCCTTTGTCCGCGAGAGTAAGCGATGCACAATAGGACATGTTTTTTATTCAGTGGGAATAGTAATAGCGTGCTACCTGATTTTTTGCCTGAGTTGGCAGTACATCTGTAAGACACGCGAACAAGCGGACACACATACACACACGCACAGGCTCTCTGACTGAAGGCACACAGGAAGTGCAAGCAATGGCCCAATTATAGCGTGACACCTCACCCTGCCATTTCCATGGTTACGCCATCCACCCGTCCCCCTGAGTGAGCGGTGGAGGAAGAAAGTCCTATCTCATCAACTATCGTCACGGCAACCTCCGAACCCCCTGTCTGTGTGAGCCGTACTCTCTGCAATCACAATATTACTGTGTGAGAGAGAATGAGTGTGTCTGCATACTGCATGATCAGGAATAGAATTAAAAAAATTGAATCAGTGTGTGAATGGTAATGAGGATGTGTGTGAATGCATTGAGTGTGTGGGGAGTCAGATTTTCATATATTTTGTTGGTGTAAGTTTTGGTTGTGTGTGTGTGTGTGTGTGTGTGTGTGTGTGTGTGTAATGTAGTGATAAGGCTCTCCACTCTGTCAGGCCATCATGCATGCCTCCCCCAAGACACACTACATAAAGCCCCACGGGAAATAGACAGGGATCAGTCAGCCCCTGAAATACACACAGAAACACTCATCCCAACACACACATAGACAGGCAGTTTCCTTGTCTTTATTCAGAAGGCAGACCATAGAGGTGTAAGAACTAGACACTAATCAGGACTTAAGTACATCTACTACTCATCATTTTATTAACTGTGACATGAATAGAAAAACAAACATAAACATCATATTATGACCACGTCTGTCCTTCTTGGTTTGGCTTATATGGAAACGTCCAGGTCAGAAGCTTCGATGACAAAATGTTCCAAAATGGAGTATAAAAAGGAATTACATTTTCAATGAATAAACAATACTCTGTGGTTAATGAGGTGGTTCATTTTGGGCTCAACAATATGTAAATCCATTGGTATGACTTCTCTTTTCTTCATTGAGTTTTCATCTTCATGTTTTTGATTGTCGAAGATACTGTACTCTCCAAGCCAATCCAACAAGGCCACCTGAATTGACTTTGTACGTTTGTACGTCCAGAGTGTCCATGATCACATTCCAAATGGGCGGAGTCAATTTAATTTGACTGGCAGTTCTTTGGGAGAGATAGGTGGAATCCTATTGTAGCCATGGAAACGCTGCTCCTGACGGAAACACCATCTTCTATGAAAGTAGAGGAGAAAGGTCAGAAGGAGGTGGTCCACTCAAAACACAAACACATGTATACAGACTATTACACCTCAAGACCATTGACAGTAACAAATTAACATAGTATTATTAAAGAGGTATACACTAAGTGTACAAACATTAAGAACACCTTCCTAATATTGAGTTGCACCCCCATTTACCCTCAGAACAGTCTCAATTCATCAGGGCATGGACTCTACAAGGTGTTGAAACCGTTCCACAGCGATGCTGGCCCATGTTGACTCCAATGCTTCCCACAGTTGTGTCAAGTTGGCTGGATGTCCTTTGGATGGTGGACCATTCTTGATACACACAGGAAACTGTTGAGCGTGAAAAACTCAGCATTGTTGAGCCTGGAACTTACTACCATACTCCGTTCAAAGGCACTTAAATATTTTGTCTTGCCATTCACACACACAAAACCATGTCTCAATTGTCTCATGGCTTAAAAATCCTTCTTTAACCTGTCTCATGCCCTTCATATACATTGATTAAAGTGGATTTAACAGGTGAAATCAATAAGGGTTTAACCCCTGGATTCACCTGGTCAGTCTATGTCATGGAAATAGCACTCAGTGTATATTATTTTGGACAGCAGTTGTCAAACCTCAAATAAAGTCAGAATGCCCATTCTAATAGTGTGTATTTAGGTGTGTGTTTCTCCACTTCCTCTCACCTCTAACCCAGTGGCTGCCTTCTTCTTCAGCTGCTCACACTTCCTGTACTTGCAGATCTGGTGTCCGGTCTTGCGGTTGCGGCAGGCACTGCACTCTTCACAGTTCCCCATCCGTCGACATGGCACACACTCTCCGCATCGCTTCCTCTTCCTTCTCCCAGCTCCTCCCCCGCCGCCAGGGGACGAGCTCTCACCTCGCAGCCCCTCCACACCCTCCCCAACGCCAGCCATTCCCATTGACCCTCCACCACCAGTCAGGAATCCCCCTCCTCCTGCTGTCAGAGCAAACAGGCCTGGGTTCAAGGAGAACCAGGAGCAGCCTAGCAGTGGCAGGAAGTCTGTCACACAACCCATGTTGTCCCCTTCAACCCTGGACCCACCTTCCACCTCCTCCCCATCCCCCCCAGCCTCCCCAGCCCCCAGCCCGCCCAGAGGGCCCTGGTCTTTGGGTGTGGGGGTCAGTGTCAAGGCCCCAGCCCTCATCAGCAGCTCTGCAGCATGAGCCAAGTGAAGCCCACTGGGGGAGTCCCAGAGGTCTATGTTGGAGGAGGGGGCCCGGTGAGGCTTGGGCTGCCTGGGCTGGTTGGGCCTGTGCTGGGCTGCGGTGGGGTGGAGGAAGCCCCTGATATCCGTACTACTGGAGCTACTATGGTGGTGGGCTATTCTGTTGGTGTTGTTGAGATACTCTGAGAGGGAGCAGGGATGAGAGCGCTTCAGGCTTCGTCTTAGCGGCTCACTGAGGATCCTATTGGCTCTCTGCTGTTCCGGAGAGGAAGGGCCAGAGATGTCCAGGGTATCTGCCATACTGGGTGGGGGGTGGGGAGGTGGTGGGGTAATGCCAAGGTAAGAACAGTGACAACAGTCCAGCTGTCAGTTAGCCAATCACAACACACTGACAGCTGTTATATTCCCATGATCCTCTCTGATACCTTTATACCATGTGGAGCTGAGCAGAGGGAGATGGAGGAGAGGGGGAAGGAGACAGAGGAGACAAAGAAAGGGGAGAGAGGTGGAGAAAAGAGGTAGATGTTATTAGAGAGGCATTGGTGGATGGTTGGTTTTATTTTCAGTGTATGAAAGACAATGATGACATCCTAAGACATAGGCCTAAGCGTAATTAAGGGAATAATAGCCTACTAGCCTATGTTTGAGAAAGCTTGTAAAATGTGTCCAAAATATAGGCTACATCTGAGGCTTATAAAACGATATGCCTTGAATAACGTGACGCTTTCTACATTAGAGTTAAGATAGACCGGGGTGTTGTTGCACCTGAGTTCCAAGGGGGACAAATCTATGCAATAATGGAATACCACAAACAAATAGCCTATTGCGCATATGCGCCAGTCAAATTTGGAGCGCGCATTTCGATTTGACTACAGTAGTTGTGATGTGAGCCATGCTTGAGAAAATACAATCTCTACCTCTAAATGGCATCGAGTTCGAAAAGGATAAGAAAATACCTTTTGTCTAGACACAGTGACAGTCCAGGGTACGCGCGTGCACGACACGGTCGCAGTGGATAAATAAAATACACTATATTTCCTCACTAAACGATAACGTGTGTGTTCGGGTGATGTAATTCTTACAATTGATAATATTGCAAAAGTATGAATAGGTCATATCTCTCTTCAATATATGATATTATCACAGCCTTTCGTAATTCGTGCACCTACCAATGCGATGCGAGCTGACCAGAGCCCCACTGTCCAGTGGTTTGTTCGTGGTGTCTTCCACGAATATTGGAATAAATAAAGGGAGACAGAAAAAAATCCTAAGAAATTGTCAACTATTAGACACATCCAATCTTTATCTACAGTGATCAACCGAGAAAACGGAGCCGTAAACCAGTTGTCCAGTTCGGTGGCTGCATAGGTCCTTCGCCTTTACCGTCTCGCATTCCCACCTCCTCGTCCCCGCCACTCGCTGAGCGGAACACGCAAACACTCTTCATAGATTTGGGGGGCGTCACACAAAAAGCGAACTGGAGTCATGGTCGCGAGACGCAGAAAATGACCCCATGACCACAATATGTCCGAACAGCGAATTCCTGTGTTCATTTCATTTCTGTGTCGTCATATAAAATGTTACAAAAGCATAGAGATAGACAGATAACGCCAAAGTGGTCATTCTTTTTTAAATAAAATTGATGACAGATGTTTTCTTATGCCTACAATAACTATTGATTGAAATAGATCACTGTTAAGAAATTGGAAAAGGCTGTTTGAGGAATCACTTTTTGTTATGAATGAAATTCATCAGACTGACAGGTGAGTGATTGTATGTTGTGTATGTTCCTTGCAATGTCATGGTGTTGGAAGCCGGACTGTATCAAACAGGGTAGTCGCCATCAGGGGAGATGGGCCAATTTAGAGGCGCACCGGAAAGTCCACTCCACCTCTTGTGAGAGTCCTGTTTGGCACACATCCAGTTGTGGTGTGAGGCTGAGTGTGTGTGCGCGTAGTGTGGCCTGGGCAACAGTAAAATGGAGAGGGGGCTGCGTAATCCTCACGCCTGCTAGTGGAGCGAGCAGCTCCCAGCGGCTAGAGAAAATATTGCATTGTATAAGTGGGTAAAATGGCATACATCCGAGCACATAAGCTGCTTTGCAGCGAGACATAAAATCAGCACCACATAATGTCGGCCTTCTAGGGCTTCAGGAAACGAATGACGGTCAACACTCAAGTCTGACCGCTTTGACAACGTTTATTCACAATATACAGGACAAAATACATCACCATCAAGTCAGTCATATTCAGTAGAAAATGTATCTGTTGGACATTAAAATATATATATTCCTATATGCTTTACTTTGAACAGTGGAATAGACAAGTCATACTTGACATAAGACCTTCATCTGTAACCTTGTAATAAAGGTTTAGAAACAACACAAATTAGTCAAGTTCCGCTTTCTGAAATACTATTATGGAACCCTTCTAGACCTATAAAACTGGTCCTGTCTAAAAGGCCTATTCTCTGTGCGGTTTTTAATCCATGAAGATATGCGTACGCAGGCTATTAGTGTATCACAACACAAGAAATGTGTCTAGACTAAACGCCTCTTATTTTAAGATGTGTAAAGATAGGCAGGTCTATAGTAGCCTACTATGGTACATTACCATGGCGAATGGAATATAAATCCTCCACTGCCTGGCCCGTTGCCCCACATAACCTGCTCTATGAAATCTGAGATCAGGGCAACGATAAGTAGCTAAATAAAACCGGCCACACCTTGGACTATATGAATCAGCGACTAACTGTAACGGGATTAAAGGCCAGGGGGTTTCGCGCGCCCACTGCGGTGCCAAGCGCAATCACATGGCGCGCTCTTAAGGATATGAAAACAATCGGGCTGGTCAAGGATTTGCAGAACAAATACTGTGGAACACAATGGCCACACAAGCCTGAGTTGACTGGTGGTAAGGTTGTCCTACTTGAGGATACAACCTGGTTAAATTGATTGGTAAGTGTCCACTGTCCTGGCGAATTTATTTTTGGCTCCTCTCAACAGGTTGCTTTCAGGTGTAATTGGGTGCAGTGGACTAGTGAATGTATTAACAATTACAATTTCCTTATATCTAGGCTACATAACTTCAGTTGTGCTTACAGTGCGTGAAGGTGTGGCGAGTGTTTTGAATTGATCATTGTTCACATGGGTTTCCTAACGTTCACTTATTCAGACATTAACTTGGAGAATTATAAAATAAATTGCTTTACCTTTAGATATCTGGAATCCATGAGTTTCAAATACTACTGGGTTTGACATTTGCAACGATGGAAGTTGAGGTAATGGTAAACCTGGGGGGTTTGCATCCTGTCCGTTGGCCGGTGAGATGTTCTGATCTCGCGCACCATGGTCAGTCAGAATACATCTGAACACTGTCTTTTCTGACAGACTGGACCAGTACAGACTGAGCGACGTCACTGGTGCGAAGATCAATCAATCCAATCATCAAAAATGGTTACAAGGTAACTAACTGTAGGTTGTCAATCGGACATAAATTAGATGTTTTGGGATAAAAACAGTAAGCTACTAAATAAGTAGAATTTGATCTGAAAAACTGGGTAATCATAAAAATGATCAAACTTTTATTTAAGATGTGATTCGATGTATTGACAGGCAGATATTTGTAAGGCCAGAGGTAAAGTAACGTTTTATGGCATTTAAGTGCAATTCCCCAGAGCCAAGTTTTAGGTTATTTACATTTTAGAGGAAGCCTTAAAATCTGCTTTTTCCCCCTTTTTAACTTGATTGGGTAAAACAGAGGCAAAACCAGTAGCTTAACAACATGTTGTCTTCCATCCATCTCTCCAGCCAGTGATGTTTGAAACTCAAGTGGACGCTTGAGTCATGGTTTTTATTACACAGTTTAATCAACACACAAAGCTCAAAGAGCCTCTCAGGTAATTCAATATACAGTTTGTTTGTGTGAGGAGCATTTTTGTCCTCACACCCAGAGCCCAAGCCAGCCCCCTCAGCCTGAAGATGTTGTTCTCCTCCAATTTCAACAATAGCAAAAATACAACCTAAGAGTTATAGGGAAATAATAAAACACAGGATAAACTAAGAAAACTTTCTTTAAATACCTGGTCCAAAACCTCCAGTTTGTGAATGTAATGAAGGTGTTGGTCTTGGCGAAAGGGGGTTTGGGGGGGGGGGGGGGTGCGTGCACAGAAACAATCTTGGTTTATGGCAATGGTGGGGGACAGTGGATCAATTAAAGTCCTTTCATATAATTTGAGAGAAGATCAGAAGGACATACAGTTTTCCATTTTATAGCCTGCTATGATTTTAAAATTATTCCTTTGTAGATTTTATACAAAATTTCCTGAAATCATGTCTATATAGCTGGGATATCAGGAGACAAAACAAGGTATAGAGTGTAAAAATCCTTCAATTTTAGACCCCCCTCCCCACAAAAAAAAAAAAAAAGAACAGTCCCCTAGTCATACAGATGATATGGAATGCTTTCAGAGTCAAGAACATTTGGAGTGAGGGCGCAGGCAGGGCCCTATGGAAACATCAGGGGGGAGAGTAGCCCAGCCTGCATCAGAGATATGACCAGGAATAAGGAGGGGAGCGCAAGGGGCATGATTGCAGTTTGAGAATATGTACACCATGGCTGCCAGGTTAAGTGGGGTGGAGAATTGGTCGTAAAGGGAGGGGGGAAAGGGCAGGAAAGAGGGAGGTGCTCTGGTTAAGGGGAGGCGTGGCTCAAAGAAAGCACTCCAATGGAAACCAACAAGATCCGTTTTAACTTCTCTTTACTTTCAAAGCTCCCCTAACCTTAGTTGTACAGGTGGTTTCGCCATGATTCTACTCCAACACTACATTGCATACTTTTGTGTCCATTCCCGAGCTATTCTGTTGTACCTGGAAGCAAAGAGAGAGTGTGAGTTTCTGGTTCATGAATAGAGTAAGTGTCCAGATTAACACACTGCACAAAAATATAAACGCAACATGTAAAGTGTTGGTCCCAATTTTCATGAGCTGAAATAAAAGATCCCAGAAATGTTTCATAAGAGCAAAATATTTAGTTCTCTAAAATGTTGTGCACAAATTTGTTTATGTCCTTGTTAGTGAGCATTTCTCCTTTGCCAAGTTAATCCATCCACCTGACAGGTGTGGCATATCAAGAAGCTGATTAAACAACATGATCCTTACACAAGTGCACCTTGTGCTGGGGACAACAAAAGGCCACTAAAATGTGCAGTTGTGTCACACAATGCCACAGATGTCTCAAATTGAGGGAGCGTGCAATTGACATGCTGACTGCAGGCATAAACTACGGACAACGAACACAATTGCATTTTATCGATGGCAATTTGAATGCAAAGAGATACCTTGACGAGATCCTGAGGCCCTTTGTCGTGCCATTCATTCGCCGCCATCACCTGATGTTTCAGCATGACAATGCACAACCCCATGTCCAAGGATCTGTACACAATTCCTAGAAGCGGAACATTTCCCAGTTCTTCCATAGCCTGCCTACTCAGTCATGTCACCCATTGAGCATGTTTGGGATGCTCTGGATCGCCATGTATAACAACGTGTCCCAGTTCCCGCCAATATCCAGCAACTTCGCACACCCATTTAAGAGGAGTGGTACAACATTCCACAAACAACTCTATGCAAAGGAGAAGTGTCGCGCTGCATGAGGCAAATGGTGGGCACGCCAGATACCGACTGGTTCTGATCCACGCCCCTACCTTTTTTTGAAGGTATCTGTGACCAGATGCTAACTATATACCCAGTCATGTGAAATCCATATAGTAGAGCCTAATTAATATATTTTGATTGACTGATTTTCTTATATGAACTAACTCAGTAAAAATCTTTGCAATTGTTGTGTTTATATTTTTGTTCAGTGTATATATATAAGCAAACATATTCAACAGTTGCAGCATACAGACATATATACCCAGAGGATTATCTAAAAGATCTAACAAGATCATCCTGTTTAACCACTGACTCAAGAGCTTGTATGACATCCTATAGTACACCATCTGAAGCAAGATATTTAGTTAGTTACTCACTTTTCCCTGTCCGTCTTGTAGATGCGGGCGATCTCCGGTACTAAGGGGTCGTCCGGGTTTGGGTCGCACAGCAGAGAGCAGATTGAGAGAAGAACTAAGGGAAGGTTCGATGTTAATGGTTCGGCTTAAGACAGAGGTAAGGAGAGCTGAACCTAAATGAGTTAGGCAGTTACTGTGACAAAACAGACAAACAGGAAGTTCAGTCAGTCACTCAGATACCCCACCAGACACAGGTTCCAAAACAAACAGCAAAGAGGACATATTCATATTTTACAGTCTTGGTAACATAAAAACAACGTTTTTGTTTTCCCCCTTCCTCCGTGTACCTTTGGAGATGGTTAGAGCGGGAGACCACTGTGATCGCAGGATGTCGAGACAGATGCTGCCGTTGCTGTTGATATTTGGGTGGTAGATTCTTGTGGTAAACGCAACCTGCACACACAGAGAAACAAACAGAACGGACATGGTTGAGTTAAGAGGAGGAAGAAAGAACTAAATGGATGACAGGTACAGAAAAGGAGCATCATGAAATCACACAGTTACAGCCATCAGAGAAAAGATGCAGAAACAAATGATTGTGTGTGCTGGTGTGTATGAGAAACTACGATAAGTGGATGTCATCTGTCACTTCAGTGTGTGTACACACAGTTCTGTCTCACCTTTGGCGGTTTGAAGGGGTAGTCTGTGGGAAAGTGAATGGTCAGGAAGAATACCCCACCCTGATAAGGACTGTCGTTCTGTTAGAGAGAGCAGAATATTCAGCACTATTAGTATCAAGTCAATCTTAGCAGAGTTGAATGGGTCTTTAGTATAATTTAATCATGGCGAGAAACACTGTCCTATACAACATTATATAAGCTAATATTTATGGTAGCGTGAATGTCGTCAGTACTTACAGGTCCCATTATTGTGGCTTGCCAGTGAAACACTGAAAAACAGAGAAGTGAAACCACCAGATGTAGTCAGTCAGAGTAGGGAGAGGTAGTAGGAATGCTATGAAGTCAGGCTGAGGCAAAGCCCAGGATGGGGCTGGATACTCATTCTAGAAGATTTATAATACAATTCCAGCAGTATAAAAAATGGATTGACGTAATATCATGAATGATGTCAGTGCAGAAGTTAAGCAAATGGAAATTTGAATTCAAGCAAATGTTATATTGCTGACGTAATCCATCCTAAAAACTCAGGGGAGTGGCCGAATGCCATCTAAAGATAAGAATGAACGCAAAGCTCTCAACTAAAAGAACTAACTAGAACATTACAACATTTTAAACAAAGGTACCATTACCACCCTGAGCTAAAATGCAGACATGTGAGAAAATAAGGAATAAGAGAACATCCGAGTTTAGAACCATTAGACAACCATTCTCTTGGAAAGACCCAGGTTGCTGTACTCTAGCCTATCTGGGATGTTATATAAGCCCAAAAGAAGTTGTGGACATGGGTGACAAAGCTAAAATTCGTCAACTTTTCGAGCTGAGCACATCACAGAGGGCACAGGGCAGAATATACCAGATCAGATGGTTGCCGGAGAGTTCCTGAGAGCTAGTGATTCTCAAGCAGGCAGATAAAATAAAAAAAAGTGGAATCATTTCTTTCTCTCGAGACAATAAGCCAGTTTGTTTCATCACTGTGTTCCCTGATAAGACATATCATTTAGCAGCAATTTGACAGATATCAGATGGCATTTGACACTTGTCTGAGTGAACCACTCAGTTTGTTAATGGCTTTGAACTTTATATCTTCTTATAATGAACAAGCAGTCTGACAGTAATTACTATGCATCTTAGACAATGATTTGACTAAAAGAGTGATTTGAGAAGTATGTTCAGTGATGCTCTCATATATGCTTGATAGAAGGGGTTGTTGCAGTGGTCATGTTCACAAACTGGGTGTTCATTCCACACAATAAGCTAAATAAATCTCATTGTAAAAATTGCTTTTTTGTTGTTGTAATTTGTAAGACACAAGTAAAAATGTGCAATCCGTCCAATCAATTAACATAATCTAGTATCAATGGTGTCCAGGTATGGTAAGGCAGTTACAGAGTGAAATGCTGCTCCTGGCTATGATGGACATCTTACCTCACCTACCTTAATGTAACCATAGAACCATTGGTAAGTCAGCACAAACTTCCTGGTACCTGACCCAATACCAAAAGTGAAACTGATTTAAAGGGAAGGCATTTCACTGAGCCTGTAGATTCTAGAACAAACATGTGGCATTAAGGTAATCATTTTGAGATAAGCAGTCCATATACTCTGTGGTTCTGGTTGGTTGAGAGATTTTACTGATAAACCAGACTGCACAAGACTCACCACATTTCAGAATAATTATGGATTATCTGCATCTAGCCTACTTTTTTTTTACACAAATCATGTGGAGAGCAGGAAGCCTAAAATGTTGAACAGGATGTCAGAACAAAAGCGATAACTGACATGTATTGTTGAGTTGCCTGATGATGAGCTACTTACTGTCATCTCCTACTGGTCCTGCAGAACACTGGGCTGGTGGGTCCCGTGCCAAGTCATTCAACTCCTGAGAGACGAGAATACAAGCGGTTAGCAATACTAGTTGAATGCATTTGTCGGCAAAGGGGCAGCCAAAAGTTCATCATGTCAATCACATTCTATTAATCAATCCAATACCGTTACAATTACATTTATAACACTTAGCAGAGGCTCCAGAGCAACTTACAGAAGCAATTAGTGTTAAATGCCTTTATCAACAGATTCTTCAACCTAGTCAGCTCAGGGATTCGAACCATCGACCTTTCGGTTACTGGCCCAATGCTCTTAACCACTAGGCTACCTGCCTAACACAGACAAATCATGTATTCACTAGTAATGTGACACCAGAGTTTAGAACAGATACAAAATAAGTAACAAGAGTTCACCTAAAAACAGTCAAACACTGTTAGATTTAACTGCCTGATCACAGTTTCATTCTACTGAGCTTTAGTAATCGAAAATTAACTAAAAAAAGTTATATAACAATATAAATATTTCCCAAGCAACACACATGACAACCTAAGATCATAACCATGATATGACTTAAGTCAACGTCATGGAAGCTACTACTGGGATTGCCTGGTACCTACTTGGCTAGCCATCTTTTGGACTACCAAAAGTAATGAATCCGTATCTTTAGCTGGTTAACAATGCCCAAATGTTAGCCAACTGCCACGCATTCTGGTTGATCACTATGAGTTTAGAGATTAACAGGTTAAAAAATAAAATAAAAAGGCCCCTCTGGTGATATATCTAGCTAACATCCAACTTACTGGTTAGCTAGCTAGTTCCATTATGTAGTTAGCTGACATGAGGGGGGAAAAAATAAATAAAATACACCTCATCTTATCTGGACAGTTAGATACCGCTACTCGGGGCCCAGTTTGACACTAATGTGTCAAATTACAGCAGAGTGGAAGGCTAGAAAACGGTTTTAGCTAGTTAGTTAGGACAAAATATTCCCAGCCATAACCTAGCAAGTTATCACATAATTATAGGTAGCTAGCTAAGTGATTACTGAATTTGTGGGACAAATATTAAATATATTTAGCTGCCTAGTTACTAACTAGCAAGCTAACTAACGTAGCCGACTGCATTAGCAGTACTAGTTAGCAAACTACAGAAGCCGTTAGCTGGCTAACGACTATTATGTAAACCAGTTATTTTGGATTCTAAATATGTAAATACACTGATCTCCTCTGGATAAAGATAACACAATTACTAGCCAAGTTAACGTTGGATAGCTAACGTTAATTGGCAAACTGGTAGTAAAAGGTGGAGGGCCCAAAATGTGGATGGAACACCGAAAGAGGCGCATTGGTTAACGCCGTCAGCCCAGCATTAGCCGTACCTCCGTGGGTAACAAGCTTTTAAAGGCAAAACATTTAATACCGACATGACTCAGGTGACACATATACCAGACAAAATTCAAATATCACTTATTTATTGTAACTGCGAAACATTGGGCCTTGCCGTTGACTTCCTTCTTACCTTATGAATTCTTTTAAGAGCCATTGTATTGTGCTAGTGCTGCCGTCACCGAAAACGTGTTATACTCGATTAAAATGGCGGTTCCGGTCTCTGTCCGGAAGGAAATTCTTCGAAATATATCTCAAATAATCCCTTTGTCTAATACTCAAATCACCGATTACTATCAAAATGGGCACACCGATATAATTTTCTGCCTAAACTGAAAGACACTAGGGGTAGAACCACCGTCCTTCCTCCTGCTGCTGCAGCCGCTACCAAACCACTCACTCTGCGCTGTTTGTAGGAACCCTTCCGCCTACATGCGCATCCATCACTGATGTTTCTGCACCATAGATTGCGCGCCGACAACATAGATGGTGCAATAGACGTCATTTCGGCTCTCGACAAGCGACAGAATATGAATAGTTCGCATGAATGATTCGAGCCAAAATGGCGTTCAGGCATATATTTTGCACTGTTGCGAGCTCATGAGAGAGCCTAGCAAATGGTTTAAAACATCTAACAGCAAATTAGTTGCAATAGAAAGGGGTTGGACACACTACAATCAGGAAATCGTTTACAAAATATGATTTATGATGATGTATATGGGTTATTACACGACATTTATACGGGACAGTTAAATAATAAGCGCGGAGGGATATAAGGACTATTCGAGGTTCTTATCGCGAGAATGTAGTGCCACTGTACAGAATAAATTGAGCAGTGAGAACTCTACTTCACCCTAAATACAATTTTACAGAGTATAAATAGGAGGTCAAATATTTAGCATTTAGCTCTTTACTAATGCACTGTTTTGTGTCTGTTTTGACATATCGTTAATTCGTTTTTCACATGAACATTATTATATATCTTGACCTATGTGGAAAGCAGCCTAATAATACTAATAATGGAAATAAGATAATATGGCTAAAGAATAAAGTAATAACAGATAATGGTCCTCTTATTCATGTTCATGCTCTATACTCATGCATTATATGCCGTTATAAACTGGGTGGTTTGAGCCCTGAATGCTGATTGGCTGGAAGCCGTGATATATTTAAGCAATAAGGCACGAGGGGGTGTGGTACTGTATATGGCCAATATACCAAGGCAAAGGGATGTTCTTAACTTAAGCTCGACGCAATGCAGAGTGCCTGGATGCAGCCCTTGGCCGTGGTATATTGATCATATACCACAAACCCCTGAGGTGCCTTATTGTTATTATAAACAGGTTACCAACATTAGAGCAGTACAAATACATGTTTTGTCATAGCCGTTGTATACGGTCTGATAAAAATGATTTGTACTGTTCTAATTACCTTGGTAACCAGTTTAGAATAGCAATAAGGCACCTCGGGGGTTTGTGGTATATGGCCATTATACCATGGCTAACGGCTGAAGCCAAGCAGGGGTACGATGTAATTTATTGTGCTTCAGTTGATGTCTCTACACCCCACTACCATAAACCAGGTTTTAAGTTTAAAAAAAGAGGGTGTGCACTACCAGGCAGGCACTACCCCCTGTGCCATAAATGTTCAGACCTCTTGGTATAGAGGACAAGTGTAGTGCACTTTGTGTAGCCTAGGCTACTGAGAAGCTACTGCTATTTATGATGGAACATAACTTTTTCTTATAAAAAATAAACAAAATGTTGTTATATACAAAGGCCTGTTTGCAATGACCTGTACTAGTGTGTATTCTCACACAAAAGGCCACTGCAGAGGACAGGCTATGATATGTATTGTTAGGCCTATAAGTTGCGTTCCCTAAACCTGATACCCTTTACAGATAGATGAGTAATGCTTCCACAATAACGAATGCTCTTAACTAAGCTTTGAGGCAGATCCCCCATAGGGCCAGATCACCTATAATAAAATAAATAAACCATTATTATTGTTATGAACACACACAGACACACGCACACTAGTAATAACAGCATATCAGGTGGCTGGTTGATATGCGGAAAGGGGGAAGACCCGCATTAGAACCTCCACCGGATGGCGGTATGAGGCAGTCCCTGTATGAATGTGTGCGTGGGAGTTCCTCCTTTCGCCATTCCGGGGTGTCGCCACACCACGGAGAGTACTGAGGGAGTCCTGCGAAGAGACCGCCTAGTCCCCTCCAGGCCTCTTCACACCTCTCCACACCTTCATCCAGCCACACACGGGGCCCCGGCATGCCCCAGAAGACAGGTATCCGCTCATTACTCCCTCAGAGAACCGCCGCAGACCTCCCCAGCAGCCCTGTTTGAAAGATTACGGAGACACCGAGGGATGCTACTGCAGCAAACGCACCCCGCACCGCGAAAATTCTCGACGTCTGCCCGAGGAACAGAAACATTTGGTTGGCCCTTGACCGAAGCCCCTGAGGATGTCCGACAGCTGTGCGAACATGAACTCCGACGATCGGCCGGTTAAAAGTACGCACAATTATATAATGATGCTTAGGCCTATGCGTTATTGTTTTTGGGCATTGGCTTTGCATTGGCTGCAAACATGGCTGCACTAATGTCGATATGTGATTGCATGTGTGTGCGTCCCCTTGTTATTTCCCCTCAATAAAACAACAACAACACTTTAGGCTATTGGATGGTGAGTCACTGATGAAAATGCAACACTGTCGAGTTATTGATGCCAGTGATTGATGATTGACAGAAACTAAAATGTGTTTTTGGCTCTGAATCCCGAGAGGATGATGTGACCTGTGCACTGTATGGAAATACCCCCTTATTTTGTATTATGGGGATGTCTCTCGGCGCGCACTGAGTGACATGGTGATGCTGCATGAGCCGCACCTGGTGGTGGGTACATGTACTGTTCAGTCAGAGTCAGAATACCCGAGAGCGAGAGAGATTAGCGTCTCTTTCCAATGAAAGATTTCTGGCAGTTTGACGATGACAGCTAAAGGAAGACTCAAAGGTAAAATTATAATTGTTTACATTGTGTGTTTTTCTTCATTTAGGGAGCAAAGGGATGTATGTAGGCTATTAGATGTTAATTAAATTGGTAGGTGTTACAAATTAATGCATGGAAACGTGGAAGTAACGATGTGAATATAATAGGTTTTGGGGCTTGCCATAGGCGACCCTGAACACGTTATGTTGAGGTCCAATACGTTGGTCTTATCCGAGTGTTCATAGCCATGACATTGACTGCTGCGAGAGCTCTATAACTTGGCCTACATTGTCGATATCTAGATGTATTTTTAGACAGCCAAATTTCACTCACATCACCAGGCAATTTATTCGTTTGGTTGTTAGGATGCAACTTGCGAGGTAGAAGAGACTCGATTAGGTTCCATATGGCTTTAATATGGGAGCTCATAATATCATCCATCCTGCAGCTATGGTTGTGTTCTTATTTTTGTGAGTTTGAAAAGTAATATGGTCATATGTCGCTTTATTTACTTTTCTCAGTGCTCCCTCGTGCCAAATTATGCCTAAAGAAATTATGTGCACCTGCACAAATTGTGTGTTTAAGGACTCACTTCCTTCCCTATCCTATATTTATAAGCGTCCCCAGATTCTTATTCTGTCTCACTGACAGCCAAATGAGACAAAATGGAGTTTGGGAATGTTTAGTTGCGTTTCAGCATATTGTAGCCTATTGCCTTCATCAAGGCAGTATATAATGGTGTTATTGCATCATTGGATTATGGAATATTTAATGTGTTTATGAACAGCGGCTTTTATGCGTGGGCGGCATCAGACGATGTGATGGAGGTTCAGCGATCCTTGTTACACCGTTTCCGCACAGATTGTCATGTTTATTGGGGTCACAACAACCCTGGCAGTGTGTGCACTTGTGCACAAAGTCACATGCGACCATGCCTTTTTCTTCAACTGGGAGATTGTCGCGGGTTTCTGGTGTGGAAGAAAAAGGGGACGCGGGCTGATAGACACTCGGGCGGGAAAACACGGGTTTTCCCGTGTAGGGTGCGTTTGCGCGCGTGCGTTTCGCTGAGTGTACGCACATGTGCGCCACGCGTGCACATACATTGTGCATGTTTGTGTGTGTGTGTGTGTGTGTGTCTTGGAACACAGCTGGACTATATTGCTCAGCTGCAATAGTGAACTAAACACAGTCGGACTCTGCACACCATACACACATCATCTACCACAATGCCACTGTGAGAATATAATGTGTCAGAGAGAGACAGGTTAAAGCATCACAGTGAGAGACAACATTTTATTTGAGAGGAGTGAGCCAAGAGAGGAGGAGAGCATGTGTGTAGGGCTGGCCTATAGTGAAATGAACACAGTATATAGGCACTAGGCCTATGGATGGTACAGGAGCCCAGACAGTTGGTTTGTCACATCCAGAGATCGGTGTGTGTAGGCTACTGTAGATGGATTAGGAGAGCGTGGGATAGGACAGAGGGACGAGGAAGATTTGGGAGAGAAAGAGAGAGAGAGAGCAGCACATTGAGCACAGTACACAGGCAGGCGAATGGAGGCACTGGACCAGGACTGAGTGTGGACAAGGTGAGGAAAGGAAAGAGAGAATGTGACAAGCACATGAAGGAGGTGAAGTAGATGAGAAGCGAGAGAGAAAGATGGAGAGATGACATGATGTAGGCTGATGGACAGACAGAATCCCACAGGGCTATTGGATCTTTAGATCCCGTCTAATGGCTCATACAAATCATTCTCACCTGATTTTATACAATCCAGTGATCTTCAGTCCTGGGGAACCATATGATGTGCAGGCTTTTATTCCAGCCAATCACTAACACATATGATTCAACTAATCAACTATCATCAAAGCCCAAGAGAAGGCATGCCTGTTGACATTTTGAGGAGGCAGGGAAAGGACAGGAGGTTAGGACACAAGGAATCAAGGAGTACATATTCAAAAAGAGCCAGATTGACCATTCCTAACCAACCATTGATAATTACTGTACTTCCTGGTGTCTTTCCATGGCCACACTAGCACTCTACTCAAGGCCCACTTTCTGAGCAAAGTTGCTACTAACCCAGCAGTTATATTTCTCTAGTGACTCATGCAATCTCTTGCAAAGGGTGCTTCAAGTTGATAGGCTATTACATTAGAGCGTTTTCAGGCTAAGCGATTGAGCTTTTCATAGCTGTATACCATTCAGTGAACAGAAGCAGTCCTCAGAGATTATTATTAGGTGTTTTATTAGGATCCCATTAGCTGGTGGATTAGCAGCAACTACTCTTCCTGGGGTCCACACACAACATAAAACCGGATGTAATACAGAACATTAATAGACAAGAACAGCTTCAGGACAGAACTAAATACATTTAAAGCTAGAATCCTTAGTTGCTACATCAATTTTTGGATTTATAAATGAATGATATATACCCATTGATTCTTGAAGAATATAACTTGTAAATGCCTCATGAGCTTAGTTGAACTGTCGTACCCCATCAGAACCCAAAATATAAGCTTGTTTCACTCCAATGTTTGTAAACAATGTAAATGTTAACAAACACTAAATAGCCTCAAAACATGATTATATGATTATAGAATTTTGATACAATATCATGGTCAGTCCTTTCGTCTGTGAATTTGAGACTGGTTACATTTCTCCAGGCCCATCCCTCAGCTTTTTACCAAAACAAAGGCTGGGTGTCCATTTTGTTATTGTTTCAATTAAGGATTCTAGCTTTAAAATAAGAAAATATAAATTCAAAAAAAGGTTCTGTAATGGAGAAAAACAATTGTGCAGCCTTACTTGGGTGGCAGGTAGCCTAGCGGTTAAGAGCAGGTAGCCTAGCGGGCCGGCAGGTAGCCTAGCGGTTAAGAGCAGGTAGCCTAGCGGGCCGGCAGGTAGCCTAGCGGTTAAGCCCGTTGGGCCAATAACTGGAGGTTGCTGTTTCCATTCCCTGAGCTGACTACGTGAAACATCTGTCAATGTGCCCTTGCACAAGACTCTTAACCCTAATTGTTTCTGGATAAGAATGTCTGGTGTGAATGACTAAAATGATTGGATAAGACCATTATTCAGCACTGTCAGATCAGTGATCTGTAATGAGGTAGGAAGGAAGGAAATAACGAGAGAAGGAGGAAAGGAAAAAAGGATGGATGAATGGATTTTTTGTTAATGAATACAAGCATGCACACACACACACACACACACACACACACACACACACACACACACACACACACACACACACACACACACACACACACACACACACACACACACACACACACACACACACACACACATGCACAAATGCGTACACACAAACACATCCACACACACAAACATTCACACTGCTTCTGGCATGGCTCGGGGACTACTTAGAATGTTTTCTTCTGGATTCCCATGCAGTCCTATGTGGTACCCTTGCGCCCTGTGGATGTGTGGGTGTGTGGATGTGGGTGTGTGGATGTATGGGTGTGTGGATGTGTGTGTGTGGATGTGTGTGGATGTGAATGTGTGTGTGTCGATGTGGATGTGTGTATGGATGTGTGTGTGTGGATGTGTGTGTGTGTTGATGTGGGTGTGTGTGTGGATGTGTGTGTGTACAGTAAGTATATTTGTGTGTGTGAGGGGGGCTTTGTGTGAGCGTACCTTGAAAGTTTTCTCTCAGTCCTGTACTATGGCAGGACAGAGTATTTATAGCCCTTTAGAGAGACAGAGGGAGAGAGAGAGAGAGAGAGAGAGAGAGAGGGAGACAAGGAGGGAGAGAGGTAGAGGTAGAGAGAGAAGCAGAGAGAGAGGGAGAGAAGGAGGGAGAGAGTGAGAGAGGGATTGTCTAATGAGGACATGTTATTTGGGGATAGTTTCTGTTAGTGTGTGTCTGTGTATATGTACACAGATGGTCCTTCATGTGTGAAGCATACATTAATTACACAACTTCACCCCCCCCCCCCCCCCCCATCCGCTTTCAAAGACCCATGGATCTGTGCTAGGCTGCTAACTGATCTGGGTCAGAGATGGTAGAGGCATGAACACACACACACACACACACACACACACACACACACACACACACACACACACACACACACACACACACACACACACACACACACACACACACACACACACACACACACACACACACACACACACACACACACACAACCCTCCCCACTTCCCATATTCCCCCTTCTTCTGCTCTCTTACCCTTCTCTTTCATTGCCCCATTATTTCATCACTCCGTTCCTCACTCTTTAATTTATTTATGCAGAGACCGGCTGTAGGAAGAGCAGATCTCCTGAGGTGTGTCATATCATTCTCTGCGAGGTCCTGCAGAGGCCAACATATTCAGACAGAAACAGGTTCCTCACACTAAGACACCACGGGAAAACACAGCGATAGATTCACTAAGTGTTTGAACCAATGGCCAACGCAGAGCTGTCAGGTCTACCTACAGTACAGTAGATGTATTGATAAAAGGCACTTTTGTGTTTTTCAACTGTCTGTAATGTGGGCTATTCTCCTATGAAGCTGTTTTTACTCAACTACTCTTCTTTTTTCTCAAGCTGTACATTCTCTGTCAATCTGCCCTACTTTTTATCTATCTCAATCACAGTCTCTTTCACACACCCTCACACACACTCTCCTTTTCTCACTTGCACACTCACACACCATCACACACCCTCACACACCCTCACACCATAGTATTTTGGTGGTGGGACTAGGGCAGTACATGGGACAGGACCTTTCTTGCAGTGGTGATAGAACAGTGTGGGTTAGTTCCTTGTAGGGCTAACCCTACCGTAGTGGAGCTGGAGCAGTGACCTGACCTGGTTAGCCTTTAGCTCAGTGGGCTACGGGCTGTCTCAGCCGGTGTGGAATACCCTCAATACATCATTGACACATGACTAGTGGGGGGCTGCAGGGCCTGGAGAGATGGAGTGTGTGTGTGTGTGTGTGTGTGTGTGTGTGTGTGTGTGTGTGTGTGTGTGTGTGTGTGTGTGTGTGTGTGTGTGGGGTGGGGTGGTGTAGGGTGGGGTGGTGTGGTGTGGTGTGGGGTGGTGTGGTGTGGGGTGGTGTGGTGTGGGGTGGTGTGGTGTGGTGTGGGGTGGGGTGATGAATTAGTCTGATTTAAGATTTAAGTGATGGGGAGGTCAGGAGGTAGTAGAGGACAGTTAGACGGTGATGGATGGAAGGCAGAAAGAAACAGAGAGAAAAAAAGATAGCGAGAGAGAGAGATAGAGAGAGAGAAAGATAGAGCGAAAGGCCTACTTGTGAACTAGGCCATTATCTGTGTTAGTACTGGTGGGGCTCCACGAGGCTCTGTAGATCCTGCAGAACAATACCTTTATGTGTGTGTGTGTGTGTGTGTGTGTGTGTGTGTGTGTGTGTGTGTGTGTGTGTGTGTGTGTGTGTGTGTGTGTGTGTGTGTGTGTGTGTGTGTGTGTGTGTGCACACAAGTGTGTTTCTGTGATGCGGCAACTTTATCTGGGTGTGTGAATTTCTGTTTCTGTATTTCTTTGTGCATGTGTGTGTGTGCATGCGTGTATGTGTGTTTCTACCTCTGTGTGTGTGTGTGTGTGTGTGTGTGTGTGTGTGTGTGTGTGTGTGTGTGTGTGTGTTTTTGCCTTTGTGCCTGTGTGTGTGTGAGTCCTCACGTGCAGCTGGGCGCTCTTGCTGTATCTCTCCTGGTCAGTCATCCCCCTCTCCAGCGGTGCCCTAGGGGCCTTCATTATGTAAGGGAAACACCGCTGCAAAGCACAGGCCGATAACTCAGCCATACCCTGAAATAAAGCCTGCTAGACCGTCTATAACACAGACAGTACTTTCACACACATACACAGTGTACATACATGTATGCATGCACACATACACATTGCAAAAGAGACGAGGGGAGCAGAGAGGAGAGGAGGTGAGAGGACAGGAGAGATTGGGAGAGGAGAGTAGGAGAGGGGAGAGAAAAAGAGGAGGGGAGAAGAGGGGAGGGGAACAGAAAGGAAAGGAGAGGAGACGAGAGCAGAAGAGAGGAGACGAGAGGAGATGAGATTTGAGGAGAGGAGGGGAGGGGAAAAGAGAGGAGAAAGCGAGAGACGAAAGCAGAAGAGAGGAGACGAGAGGAGAGGAGAGGAGAAGGAGACGAGGGGAGCGGATATGAGAAGAGAGGAGATGAGATTTGAGGAGAGGAGGGGAGGGGAAAAGAGAGGAGAAAGCAGAAGAGAGGAGACGAGAGGAGAAGGAGACAAGGGGAGCGGATAGGAGAAGAAAGGAGACAAGGGAAGCGGAGAAGCGAAGAAAGGAGATGAGGGGAGCGGATAGGGAGAGGAGAGGAGGTCAGAGGATGGGAGAGAAGAGAAGAGAAGAGAAGGGAGGAAAAGAGATGAGAGGAGAGGAGAAGAGATTAGAGGAGAGGAGAGGAGAGGAGAGGAGAGGAGAGGAGAGGAGAGGAGAAGTAGCTGCTGTTCCTGTAGCTGCTGGGATGTTGTTTATTACCTCAACCTGGTACTGTGTGGAGAGATGGTCGGAGGTAGACAGGTAGATAGAGAGGAGATGAGAGGAGATGAGTTTAGAGGAGTGGATGGGAGGGGAGAGGAGAGGAGTGTAGAAGAGGGGAGAGGAAAGGAGGGGAGTGGAAGGGAGAGGAGAGGAGAGGAAAACAGAGGAGGAGATGAGTGGAGCGGATAGGAGAAGAGAGGAGGGGAGCGGAAAAGAGACGAGACGAGTGGAGTGGAGAGGAGATGAGGGGAGGTGAGAGGAGAGGAGAAGAGAGGAGAGGAAGGGAGGAGGGTGTTGTTCCTGTAGATGCTGTGATGTTGTTTATTACCTCAGAACTGACTTGCCTAGTTAAATAAAGGTTAAATATAAAAATATTAAAACAAAAAACTGAGGAAACGAGAGCAATAGAGAGGAGGGGAGAGGAGAGGAAAAGAGGGGAGAGGAGGGGAGGTGAGACGAGACAAGGGGAGAGGAGGGGAGATACGGGAGTTGTTCCTGTAGATACTGTGATGTTGTTTATTACCTCAGCCTGGTACTGTGTGGAGAGACGGTTGGAAGTAGACAGGTAGATAGAGAGGAGACGAGGGGAGTGGCGTGGAAAAGAGAGGAGATGAGATTAGAGGAGGATGGGAGAGGAGAGGAGGGGAGAAGAAAAGAGAAGAGGAGCGTAGAGGAGAAAATAGGAGGGGAGGGCATAGGAGGGGAGTGGAAAAGAGAGGAGGAGACGAGATTAGAGGAGCGTAGAGGAGAAGAGAGGAGAGGAGAGGAAAGGAAAGGAGGGGAGAGGCAAAGAGGGGAGAGGAGAAGAGGGGAGAGGAGAGGAGAGGGGAGGAGAAGAGAGGAGAAGAGAGGAGAGGAGGGGAGAGGATAGGAGAAGAGGGGAGAGGAGAAAAGTGGAGGGGAGAGGAGAGGAAAAGAGAGGAGGGGAGAGGAGAGGCAAAGAGGGAAGAGCAGAAGAGGGGAGAGGAGAGGAGGGGAGGTGAGATGAGAGAAGGGGAGAGGAGAGAAGAGAAGAGTAGAAGAGGGGATGGGAGGGGAGAGGAGAGAGGAGGGGAGGAGAGGAGAGAAGAAGAGAGGAGGGGGGAGAGGAGAGGGGAGGAGAGGACAGGAGAGGAGAGGGCAGAGGAGAGGAGAGGAGAGGAGAGGAGAAGAGGGGAGGGGAGAAGAGAGGAGGGGAGAAGAGAGGAGGGGAGGAGGGGAGGGGAGAGGAGAAGAGAGGAGGGGAGAAGAGAGGAGAGGGGAGGAGGGGATGGGAGAGGAGAGGAGAGAGGAGGGGAGAGGAGAGGGAGGAGAAGAGAGGAGGGGAGAGGATAGGGGAGGGGAGAGGAGAGAGGAGGAGAGGAGAAGAGAGCAGGGGAGAGGGGAGGGGAGGGGAGGGGAGGGGAGAGGAGGGGAGAGGAGAGGAGAGGAGGGGATGGGAGAGGAGAAGAGAGGAGGGGAGAGGAGATTAGGGGAGAGGAGAGGAGGGGAGAGGAGAAGAGAGGAGAGGTGAGGAGGGGAGGGGAGAGAAGAGAGGAGGGGAGAGGAGAGGAGAAGAGAGGGGAGGAGGGGAGAGGAGGGGAGAGGAGAAGAGAGGAGAGGGGAGGAGAAGAGAGGAGAAGAGGGGAGAGGAGAGGGGAGGAGAAGAGAGGAGGAGAGAGGAGGGGAGAGGAGAGGAGAAGAGAGGAGATGAGAGGAGAGGAGAGGAGGGGAGAGGGGAGGAGAGAGGAGGGGAGAGGAGAAGAGAGGAGGGGAGAGAAGAAGAGAAGAGAGGAGAGGAGAAGAGAGGAGATGAGAGGAGAGGAGGGTGTTCCTGAATGTGCTGTGATGTTGTTTATTACCTCAACTTGGTACTGTGTGGAGAGATGGGTGGAGGTAGACAGATAGATTTATTCTCGGGAAAACACCATTCTTAACAGTGCACCTGATAGCGGTTCCATATGTTAAACATTAAGAAAGAGAGGATGCAACAAATAGTATGGGTTGCTAATATGACTAGGATTTTGCCTTTGGCTTCTCGACAACAAAAAAAAGTTGATATTTGTATTTATTATGGATCCCCAATACTCTTCCTGGGGTCCAGCAAAATTAAGGCAGTTATACAATTTTTTTAAATTTACAATACATTCACAACAGATTTCACCACACACTAAGTGTCTGCCCTCAGGCCCCTACTCTACTACCACATACTGTACCTACAACACAAATCAATGTGTACGTGTGTATAGTGCAGATGTTATCGTGTGTGTGTGCATGTGTCTCTGCCTATGTTTGTGTTGCTTTACAGTCCCTGCTGTTCCATAAGGTGTGTTTTTATCTGTTTTTTTAAATCAAATTTGACTGTTTGCATGAGTTACTTGATGTAGAATAGAGTTCCATGTAGTCATAGCTCTATGTAGTACTGTTCGCCCCCCATTGTCTGGTCTGGACTTGGGGGGGCAGTGAAGAGACCTCTAGTGGCATGTGTTGTGGGGTATGCATGGGTTTCCGGGCTGTGTGCCAGTACGTCAAACAGAAAGCTCGGTGCATTCAACAACGAGACATATATTTCCCTCACTAACTTTAAACATCAGCTATCGGAGCAGCTAACCAATCGCTGCAGCTGTACACAGCCCATCTGTAAATAGCCCACCCAATCTACCTACCTCATCCCCATATTGTTTTTATTTACTTTCTGCTGTTTTGCACACCAGTATCTCTACTTGCACATCACCATCTGCTCATTTATCACTCCAGTGTTAATCTTCTAAATTGTAATTACTTCGCTACTATGGCCTATTTATTGCCTACCTCCTCACGCCATTTGCACACACTGTATATAGACTTTCTTTTTTTATATTGTGTTATTGACTGTACGCTTGTTTATTCCATGTGTAACTCTGTGTTGTTGTTTGTGTCGCACTGCTTTGCTTTATCTTGGCCAGGTCGCAGTTGTAAATGAGAACTTGTTCTCAACTAGCTTACCTGGTAAAATAAATAAATAAATAAATGTCACAAATACAAGTAGCGATGAAGTCAATCTCTCCTCCACTTTGAGCCAGGAGAGACTGACATCCATATTATTAATGTTTGCTCTCTGTGTACATCCAAGGGTCAGCCGTGCTGCCCTGTTCTGAGCCAACTGTAGTTTTCCTAAGTCCCTCTTTGTGCCACCTGACCACACGACTGAACAGTAGTCCAGGTGCTACAAAACGAGGGCCTGTAGGAGGAGTCAGCGCTGTTAAGAAGGCAGAGCAGCTCTTTATTATGGACAGACTTCTCCCCATTTTAGATACTGTTGTATCAATATGTTTTAACCATGACAGTTTACAATCCAGGGTTACTCCAAGCAGTTTAGTCACCTCAACTTGCTCAATATCCACATTATTCTTTACAAGATTTATTTGAGGTTTTAGTGAATGATTTGTCCCAAATACAATGCTTTTTGTTTTGGAAATATTTAGGACTAACTGATTCCTTGCCACCCATTCTGAAACTAACTGCAGCACTTTGTTAAGTGTTGCAGTCATTTCAGTCTCTGTAGTAGCTGATGTGAATAGTGTTGAGTCATCCGCATACAAAGCCAGTGCCTTGTCGTTAGTAAAGATTGAAAAAAGTATGTTTTAACAGTCATTTTCTTAATGGGTGCGTGCTTATTAGTAACTGGGATAAGCAATTTCATAAATGTGTCAAGTGTAGCGTCTGGTTGCTACTCATTACACACCACGGACCAGCAAATATTCTTTACATCATCAACATAGGAATCACTACAAAACTTGACCTCTTATACACTATATTAGGCCCAGCCTTTGGAACTTTGGTTTTCCTAGATATGGCTACTATATTGTGATCACTACATCCGATGGATTTGGATACTGCTTTAAAGCAAATATCTGCAGCATTAGTAAAGATGTGATCAATACACGTTGATGATTTATGTCCTGTGCTGTTTGTAACTACCCTGGTAGGTTGACTGATATCCTGAACCAGGTTGCAGGCACTGGTTACAGTTTGAAGCTTACTCTTAAGTGGGCAGCCTGATGAAAGCCAGTCAATATTGAAATCACCCAGAAAATATACTTCTCTGTTGATATCACATACATTGTCAAGCCTTTCACACATATTATCCAGATACTGACTGTTAGCACTTGGTGGTCTATAGCAGCTTCCCACCAGAATGGGCTTTATTTAGGTGAGGCAGATGAACCTGTAGCCATATTACTTCAACAGTATTTAACATGAGATCCTCTCTAATCTTTACAGGAATGTGGTTCTGAATAAAAACAGCCACACCTCCACCTTTGACATTTCTGTATTTTCGGTAGATGTTATAACCATGTATTGCTACCACTGTATCATCAGAGGTATTATCTAAGTGAGTTTCAGAGATGGTCAGAATATGGATGTCATCTGTTACTAGCAAATTATTGTTTTCATGAACCTTGTTTCATAAGCTACATATGTTAACGTGGGCTATTTTGAGCACTTTCTTCTGGAATGCTTGGCTTGATTGCACACAGTGGTCTTCCTACTAGGCCACATTGCCTCAGTGCTAACAGTATCACTCTGCTTCATAGGCACATGATTACTGCATACAATAGCTGTGGGATCAGCAGAGACATTCAGGGCAGTAAGAGGGACATAAATTAGGTTATTTACATTGTGTCTGCCAATGCCCCTGGTTTAATGTTCATTTGCTGAAGCATTATGACAACTCAGTGACACGATGGTAGAGATTAAATGAGCTGGGCTTGGGTCATTGATACGTCATTGTCTCAACGCAGCCTTATAATGCTGTGAAAGGATCCAGGAACACAAATGATTTGGGTGGATCCCATCCTCCTTATAATACGAGCTTTGTTTCCATAAGGTATCAAAATGGTCAATAAATGTTCCACCCACAGAGCTGCAATAGTCCCGTAGCCAGTTATGGATGGCTACAAGTCTGCTGTACACCAATAGAACAGGAGATAAATGGCATAGCAGGGTCCCATTGTAAATGGAAATAAATTATATAATTACTCCTATCTATACATAAATAAATAAAATAATTATAAATACTTCAACAGAAGGCATGATTTAGCCACAGAGGAATCAAGGATCATTAGCTTTTTCTTTTTTTATAGCTGTGGATTGTCACAAGCTCGTAAGCCTATATCTGTGGTTCTGCCCCTGAACAAAGCAGTTAACCCACTGTTCCTAGGCCGTCATTGAAAATAAGTATTGGTTCTTAACTGACCTGCCTAGTTAAATAAAGGTCAAATAAATAAAATGTAAAAATACATTTGGGAAACCCATAATTTGGGCAGTTGCGGCTGTCAGTGAAAAGCATCTAAAATATGTGTGAAGACAATGTCTTGAGTATAATTTAAAATGTTGAGACAAAAAGAAGGGGAGGGGTGTGTGGTGAAGATATAGGCAAGTCTGTCTCATGCCTCATACGCGGAATTGGAGGAAAATGTTGTTGTTTTTTTACATCCATTGCGAATGATAATATATTAAAACTATAGTTCCTTACAGTAAGAAAAATCTTCCCAACAATCCCCCCCTCGATTATCACCAATCCTCATTGTGAAAGAGCAATAGTGTCACGTTCCTGACCTGTTTTCTGTTGTTTTGTATGTGTTTAGTTGGTCAGGGCGTGAGTTGGGGTGGGTAGTCTATGTTATGTGTTTTCTATGTTGGGTTAATGTGTTGCCTGGTATGGTTCTCAATTAGAGGCAGGTGTTTGACGTTTCCTCTGATTGAGAACCATATTAAGGTAGGTTGTTCTCACTGTTTGTTTGTGGGTGATTGTTCCTGTGTCTGTGTATTCCACACGGGACTGTTTCGTTTGTTCGTTCGTTTTAGGTAGTCTGTTCCTGTGCGTGCGTTCTTCGTCTATATGTAAGTTCGTTTGTTTCAAGTCTGTTGACTTCGTTTATTGTTTTGTAGTTTGTTCTAGTGTTCATTAGTGTTTCGTCTTTCATTTAATAAATTCATTTATGTATTCATCACCCGCTGCGCCTTGGTCCGTTCATTCACCACAAGATGAACGTTACAGAATCACCCACCAAACCCGGATCAAGCAGCGGGTTAACAGGCAGCAGCGACAGCAGCAGTGGTTCAAGGAGGAATGGACATGGGAGGAGATTCTGGACGGAGAAGGACCCTGGGCAGAGCCAGAGGAGTGTCGCCGCCCAAAAGCGGAGCTGGAGGCATCTAAAGCGGAGAGGCGGCATTATGAGGTGCTAGCAAGGCAGAGCGGCTGGAAGCCCGAGAGGCTCACCCAAAAATTTCTTGGGGGGAGGCTAAAAGGGAGTGTGGCGAAGTCAGGTAGGAGACCTGCGCATACTCCCTGTACTTACCGTGGAGAGCGAGAGTACGGGCAGACACCGTGTTACGCAGTAGAGCGCATGGTGTCTCCTGTACGTGTGCATAGCCCGGTGCGGTACATACCAGCTCCTCGTATCGGCCGGGCTAGATTGAGCATTGAGCCAAGTGCCATGAAGCCGGCTCTACATATCTGGCCTCCAGTACGTCTCCTCGGGCCGGCTTACATGGCACCAGCCTTACGCATGGTGTCCCCGGTTCGCCTACATAGCCCGGTGCGGGTTATTCCACCTCCCCGCACTGGTCGGGCGACGGGGAGCATACAACCAGGTAAGGTTGGGCAGGCTCAGTGCTCAAGGGAGCCAGTACGCCTGCACGGTCCGGTATTTCCGGCGCCACCTCCCCGCTCCAGCCCGGTACCACCAGTGCCTACACCACGCACCAGGCTTCCGGTGCGTCTCCAGAGCCCTGTTCCTCCTCCACGCACTCTCCCTATGGTGCGTGTCTCCAGCCCAGTACCTCCAGTTCCGGCACCACGCACCAAGCCTCCTGTGCTTCTCCAGAGCCCTGTACGCACTGTTCCTTCTCCCCGCACTCGCCCTGAGGTGCGTGCCCTCAGCCCGGTACCTCCCGTTCCGGTACCACGCACCAGGCCTATAGTGCGCCTCGAGAGTCCAGTGTGCCCTGTTCCTGTTCCCCGCACTAGCCTTGAGGTGCGTGTCTCCAGTCCGGTACCACCTGTTCCGGCACCACGCACCAGGCCTACTGTGCGCCTCAGCAGGTCAGAATCGGCCGTCTGCCCAACGCCGCCTGCACTGCTCGTCTGCCCAGCATCGTCTGAGCCATCCGTCTGTCCAGCGCCGTCTGAGCCATCCGTCTGTCCAGCGCCGTCTGAGCCATCCGTCTGTCCAGCGCCGTCTGAGCCATCCGTCTGTCCAGCGCCGTCTGAGCCATCCGTCTGCCCAGCGCCGTCTGAGCCATCCGTCTGCCCAGCGCCGTCTGAGCCATCCGTCTGCCCAGCGCCGTCTGAGCCATCCGTCTGCCCAGTGCCGTCTGAGCCATCCGTCTGCCCAGCGCCGTCTGAGCCATCCGTCTGCCACGAGCCATTAGAGCCGCCCGTCTGTCCCGAGCCATTAGAGCCGCCCGTCTGTCAGGAGCCGCTAGAGCCGCCCGTCTGTCAGGAGCCGCTAGAGCCGTCCGTCAGTCAGGAGCTGCCAGAGCCGCCAGCCAGTCAGGAGCTGCCAGAGCCGCCAGCCAGTCAGGAGCTGCCAGAGCCGCCAGCCAGTCAGGAGCTACCAGAGCCGCCAGCCAGTCAGGAGCTGCCAGAGCCCCCAGCCAGTCAGGAGCTGCCAGAGCCGCCAGCCAGTCAGGAGCTGCCAGAGCCGCCAGCCAGTCAGGAGCCGCCAGCCAGTCAGGAGCCGCCTTCCAGTCATGAGCTGCCTTCCAGTCATGAGCTGCCTTCCAGTCATGAGCTGCCCTACAGTCATGAGCTGCCTTCCAGTCATGAGCTGCCCTACAGTCCGGAGCTGCCCTACAGTCCGGAGCTGCCCTACAGTCCGGAGCTGCCCTACAGTCCGGAGCTGCCACTCAGTCCGGAGCTGCCAGTAGTCCAGAGTTGTCCCTCTGTCCTAAGCTACCTCTCTGTCCGGAGCGATCTCTCTGTCCGGAGCGATCTCTCTGTCCGGAGCGATCTCTCTGTCCTGAGCGATCTCTCTGTCCTGAGCGATCTCTCTGTCCTGAGCTACCTCTTTGTCCTGAGCTACCTCTCTGTCCTGAGTTGTCTCCTCTATTTAGGAGGGGCGTTGGTGAAGGTTCCTGGACCATGGTCGGGGGCGAGGGTCGCCACTCAAGGGACGCTAAGGAGGGGGACAAAGACAGAGTTGGAGTGGTGTCCTCGTCCACCGCCGGAGCCGCCACCGCGGACAGATGCCCACCCAGACCCTCCCCTTGAGTTTTAGGGGTGCGCCCGGAGTTCGCACCTTGAGGGGGGGGATCTGTCACGTTCCTGACCTGTTTTCTGTTGTTTTGTATGTGTTTAGTTGGTCAGGGCGTGAGTTGGGGTGGGTAGTCTATGTTATGTGTTTTCTATGTTGGGTTAATGTGTTGCCTGGTATGGTTCTCAATTAGAGGCAGGTGTTTAACGTTTCCTCTGATTGAGAACCATATTAAGGTAGGTTGTTCTCACTGTTTGTTTGTGGGTGATTGTTCCTGTGTCTGTGTATTCCACACGGGACTGTTTCGTTTGTTCGTTCGTTTTAGGTAGTCTGTTCCTGTTCGTGCGTTCTTCGTCTATATGTAAGTTCGTTTGTTTCAAGTCTGTTGACTTCGTTTATTGTTTTGTAGTTTGTTCTAGTGTTCATTAGTGTTTCGTCTTTCATTTAATAAATTCATTTATGTATTCATCACCCGCTGCGCCTTGGTCCGTTCATTCACCACAAGATGAACGTTACAAATAGTTATAGGCCTACTGCTGCATTGGCCTATAGGCTATGAGTTCCATGCACTCATTTCTTTAGCCTCCAATGGATCACGGTGTATCTATGTGTCCATAAGGCAGAGGCTGGTGATCTCACATTAGTGGACTTTTAACTTTTACATTTTTATCATGTTAAGTCAGATTTTATAATTAACCACGTTATAATGATTTTGAGAAGCAAGAATGTTGTTATTGAAATTAAACTGTTCCACAAAAATGCGCATATGAAAATCCTAACTGGCCGGTAGAAATGGTAGGGGAAATTGTAAGCTTCCCCAAACTTGAAACTCACACAAATTCTTTACAAAATAATTGCCTCGACATTACCATGATCGGATTTTGCCTGCAGGCCACTTTGAAACAAGGTAAGACATGCCTGATAATATGAAATAAATCATTCAAGTTTCAATATGCATGCTGCCTTTAGCTCACATTATGGTGGTTGAAGCCTGTTAGCTGCACTTGAATGGTGAATGGGTGGCACGATTCAATTACCAGTTGAGAAATAAAAATATTTGCTATTTTTAATCGTGCATCAAAACTGTTTTTAACACGTGATTTAATTTAGAATTGTTGCGTAAATAATGGGTCTATTAAAGCACATGTTTACTCCAGCAGCAACCAGCTGAGGAGCTTTAGGAGAAATCCAGCTCAAAATCAAATCAAATTTGATTTGTCACATGTACGTGTTTAGTAGATGTTATTGTGGGTGTACCAAAATTCTGTGTTTCTAGCTCTAACAGTGCAGTAATATCTAACAGTAATATCTATCAATTTCACAACAATACACACAAATCTGAAGTAAGGAATGGAATGAAGAATAAATAAATATTTGGGCGAGCAATGTCAGATACAGTAGAATAGGATAAAATACAGTATATACACTACAAATGATAGTCCCACTAAGCTCAAAACAGATGGGATGGCGTATCTTTGCAGAATGCTGTGGTAGCCATGCTGGTTAAGTATGCCTTGAATTCTAAATAATTCACAGACAGTGTCACCAGCAAAGCACACCATAACACCTCCTCCTCCATGCTTCATGGTGGGAAATACACATCCGTTCACCCACACCGCGGAACCAAAAATATCCAATTTGGACTCCAGACCAAAGGACACATTTCCACCGGTCTAATGTCCATTGCTCGTGTTTCTTTGCCCAAGCAAGTCTCTTCTTCTTATTGGTGTCACGTTCCTGACCTGTTTTCTCTTGTTTTGTATGTGTTTATTGGTCAGGGCGTGAGTTTTGGGTGGGCAGTCTATGTTTTCTATTTCTATGTGGGGTTTTGTGTTCGGCCTGGTATGATTCTCAATCAGAGACAGGTGTGTATCGTTTGTCTCTGATTGAGAGTCATACTAAGGCAGCCAGGGTTTCACTGGTGGTTTGTGGGTGTTTGTTCCTGTGTCAGCGTTTGGGCCACACAGGACTGTGTCAGGTTAGTCACGTTTGTTGTTTTGTTAATTTGTAGTGTTTGTTGGTTTGCCATTAAATCATGAATACTTATCCCTCCGCATCTTGGTCCGATCCATGCTCCTCCTCGTCTGAGGAGGAGAATGACATTGACAGCCGTCACAGAAACACCCACCAAACCAGGACCAAGCGGATTGGAGAAGGACGGCAAGAACAAAAGCAATGGAGAGAAGAGGAATGGACATGGGAGGAGATCCTGGACGGCAAAGGACCCTGGACTCAGCCAGGGGAATATCGCCGTCCCAAAGCGGAGCTGGAGGCAGCGAAGGCGGAGAGGAGGTTTTATGAGGCAAAAGCAAGGCAGAGCGGCTGGAAGCCCGAGAGGCTCACCCAAAAATTTCTTGGGGGGGGGCTAAAGGGGAGTGTGGCGAAGCCGGGTTGGATACCTGAGCCAACTCCCCGGGCTTACCGTGGAGTGAGAGGGCGTCGTACTGGTCAGACACCGTGTTATGCGGTAAAGCGCACGGTGTCCCCAGTACGCGTGCTTAGCCCAGTGCGGGCTATTCCACCTTGCCGCACTGGTAGGGCTAGGTTGGGCATCGAGCCGGATGCCATGAAGCCGGCCCAACGTATCTGGCCTCCAGTACGTCTCCTCGGGCCGGCGTACATGGCACCAGCCTTACAGGTGGTGTCCCCGGTTCGCCTGCATAGCCCAGTGCGGGCTATTCCACCTCGTCGCACTGGCAGGGCTACGGGGACCATTCAACCTGGTAAGGTTGGGGAGGCTCGGTGCTCAAGAGCGCGTGTCCTCCTTCACGGTCCGGTATATCCGGCGCCACCTTCCCACCCCAGCCCAGTACCATCAGTGCCGACACCACGCACCAGGCTTCCAGTGCGTTTCCAGAGCCCTGTTCCTCCTCCACGCACTCTCCCTGTGGTGCGTGTCTCCAGCCCAGTGCCTCCAGTTCCGGCACCACGCACCAGGCCTACTGTGCGCCTCAGCAGGTCAGAGTCGGCCGTCTGCCCAACGCCGCCTGCGCTGCTTGCCTGCTCAGCGCTGCCCGAACTGTCTGCCTGCCCAGCGTGGTCGGAACTATCTGCCTGCCCAGCGCTGCCCGTCTGTCCCGAGCCTTCAGAGCCGTCCAGCCAGGACCAGCCAGAGCCGTCCAGCCAGGACCAGCCAGAGCCGTCCAGCCAGGACCAGCCAGAGCCGTCCAGCCAGGACCAGCCAGAGCCGTCCAGCCAGGACCAGCCAGAGCCGTCCAGCCAGGAGCTGCCAGCCAGTCAGGAGCTGCCGGAGCCAGCCAGCCAGGATCCGCCAGAGCCTTCCGCCAGCCAGGATCCACCAGAGCCTTCCGCCAGCCAGGATCCGCCAGAGCCTTCCGCCAGCCAGGATCCGCCAGAGCCTTCCGCCAGCCAGGATCCGCCAGAGCCTTCCGCCAGCCAGGATCCGCCAGAGCCAGCCGCCAGCCAGGATCCGCCAGAGCCAGCCGCCAGCCAGGATCCGCCAGAGCCAGCCGCCAGCCAGGATCCGCCAGAGCCAGCCGCCAGCCAGGATCCGCCAGAGCCAGCCGCCAGCCAGGATCCGCCAGAGCCCCTCAGCCAGGACCTGCCAGAGTCCCTCAGCCAGGACCTGCCAGAGTCCCTCAGCCAGGACCTGCCAGAGTCCCTCAGCCAGGACCTGCCAGAGTCCCTCAGCCAGGACCTGCCAGAGTCCCTCAGCCAGGAGCTGCCGTCCCTCAGCCCGGAGCTGCCGTCCCTCAGCCCGGAGCTGCTGCCCCTTATCCCGGTGCTGCCCCTTATCCCGATGCTGCCCCTTCATTTAGGTGGGTTTAGTTGGAGGGTGGTCATTGGGAGGGGGATACGGAAGCGGGGAGTGACTATGGTGGGGTGGGGACCTCGCCCAGAGCCTGAGCCACCACCGTGGTCAGATGCCCACCCAGACCCTCCCCTAGACTTTGTGCTGGTGCGCCCGGAGTTCGCACCTTAAGGGGGGGGTTATGTCACGTTCCTGACCTGTTTTCTCTTGTTTTGTATGTGTTTATTGGTCAGGGCGTGAGTTTTGGGTGGGCAGTCTATGTTTTCTATTTCTATGTGGGGTTTTGTGTTCGGCCTGGTATGATTCTCAATCAGAGACAGGTGTGTATCGTTTGTCTCTGATTGAGAGTCATACTAAGGCAGCCAGGGTTTCACTGGTGGTTTGTGGGTGTTTGTTCCTGTGTCAGCGTTTGGGCCACACAGGACTGTCAGGTTAGTCACGTTTGTTGTTTTGTTAATTTGTAGTGTTTGTTGGTTTGCCATTAAATCATGAATACTTATCCCTCCGCATCTTGGTCCGATCCATGCTCCTCCTCGTCTGAGGAGGAGAATGACATTGACAGCCGTCACAATTGGTGTCCTTTAGTAGTGGTTTCTTTGCAGAAATTCGACCATGAAGGCCTGATTCACACAGTCTCCTCTGAACAGTTGATGTTGAGATGTGTCTGTTACTTGAATTCTGTGAAGCATTTATTTGAGCTGCAATTTCTGAGGCTGGTAACTCTAATGAACATATCCTCTGCAGCAGAGGTAACTCTGGGTCTTCCATTCCTGTGGCGGTCCTCATGAGAGACAGTTTCATCATAGCACTTGATGGTTTTTGCGATTGCACTTGAAGAAACTTTCAAAGTTCTTAAAATGTTCCGTATTGACTGACCTTCATGTCTTAAAGTAATGATGGACTGTCGTTTCTCTTTGCTTATTTGAGCTGTTCTTGCCATAATATGGACTTGGTATTTTACCAAATAGGGCTATCTTCTGTATACCCTACATACCTTGTCACAACACAAATGATTGCCTCAAACACATTAAGAAGGAAAGAAATTCCACAAATGAACTTTTAAGAAGGCAAACCTTTTAATTGAAATGCATTCCAAGTGACTACCTCATGAAGCTGGTTGAGAGAATGCCAAGAGTGTGCAAAGCTGTCATCAAGGAAAAGGGTGGCTATTTGAAGAATCTCAAATATAAAATATATTTTGATTTGTTTAACACTTTTTTGGTTACTGCATGATTCCATATGTGTTATTTCATATTATTGATGTCTTCACTATTGTTCTACAACATAGAAAATAGTAAAAATAAAGATAAACCTTGAATGAGGAGGTGTTCTAAAAATTTTGACCAGTAGTTTACATATGAGATGAGTAATGCAAAATATGTAAACATTATTAAAGTGACTAGTGTTCCATTATTAAAGTGGTCAGTTATTTCAGGTCTATGTTTATAATGTGATAGTGATGATTATTTAACAATATTTAACAATCTGTTGGCCTTGAGATAGAAGCTGTTTTTCAGTCTAAGTCCCAGCTTTGATGCACCTGTACTGACCTCGCCTTCTGGATGATAGCTGGGTGAACAGGCAGTGGCTCGGGTGGTTGTTGTCCATGATGATTTTTTTGGCCTTCCTGTGACATTGGGTGCTGTAGGTGTCCTGAAGGGCAGGTAGTTTGCCCCCGGTGATGCGTTGGGCAGACCGCACCCCCCTCTGGAGAGCCTTGCAGTTGCGGGCGATGCAGTTGCCGTACCAGGCGGTGATACAGTCCAACAGGATGCTCTCAATTGTGCATCTGTAAAGGTTTGTGAGGGTTTTAGGTGCCAAGCCAAATTTCTTCAGCCTCCTGAGGTTGCGCCTTCTTCACCACACTGTGTGGGTGGACCATTTCAGTTTGATGTATACAGTGATGTATAGGCTGAGGAACTTGAAGCTTTCAACCTTCTCCACTGCGGTCCCATTGATGTGGATTGGGGGATGCTCCCTTTTCTGTTTCCTGAAGTCCACAATCAGCTCCTTTGCTTTGTTGACATTGGGTGAGAGGTTATTTTCCTGGCACCAGGAAAATAGGGTGTCAGGTAAGGTAGAGGTGATATGATCCTTGACTAGTCTCTCAAAGCACTTCATGATGACAGAAGTGAGTGCTACGGGGCGATAGTAATTTAGTTCAGTTACCTTTGCTTTCTTGTGTACAGGAACAATAGTGTAGTGGACATTTTGAAGCATGTTGGGACAGTAGAGTAATATTGATGGCAATTTGCATATACTCCAGAATGTTATGAAGAGTGATCAGATGAATTGCAAAGTCCCTCTTTGCCATGCAAATTAACTGAATCCCCAAAAAACATTTCCACTGCATTTCAGCCCTGCCACAAAAGGACCAGCCTACATCATGTCAGTGATTCTCTCATTAATACAGGTGTGAGTGTTGACGAGGACAAGGCTGGAGATCACTCGTTCATGCTGATTGAGTTTGAATAACAGACTGGAAGCTTCAAAAGGAAGGTGGTGCTTGGAATCATTGTTCTTCCTCTGTCAACCATGATTACCTGCAAGGAAACACGTGTCGTCATCATTGCTTTGCACAAAAAGGGCTTCACAGGCAAGGATATTGCTGCCAGTAAGATTGCACCTAAATCAACCATTTATCGGATCATCAAGAACTTCAAGGAGAGCGGTTCAATTGTTGTGAAGAAGGCTTCAGGGCGCCCAAGAAAGTCCAGCAAGAGCCAGGACCATCTCCTAAAGTTGATTCAGCTGCAGGATCGGGGCACCACCAGTACAGAGCTTGCTCAGGAATGGCAGCAGGCAGGTGTGAGTGCATCTGCACGCACAGTGAGGCGAGGACTTTTGGAGGATGGCCTGGTGTCAAGAGGGCAGCAAAGAAGCCACTTCTCTCCAGGAAAAACATCAGGGATAGACTGATTTTCTGCAAAAGGTACAGGGATTGGACTGCTGAGGATTGGGGTAAAGTCATTTTCTCTGATGAATCCCCTTTCCGATTGTTTGGGGCATCCGGAAAAAAGCTTGTCCAGAGAAGACAAGGTGAGCGCTACCATCAGTCCTGTGTCATGCCAACAGTAAAGCATTCTCAGCCAAGGGAGTGGGCTCACTCACAATTTTACCTAAGAACACAGCCATGAATAAAGAATGGTACCAACACATCCTCAGAGAGCAACTTCTCCCAACCATCCAGGAACAGTTTGGTGACGAACAATGCCTTTTCCAGCATGATGGAGCACCTTGCCATAAGGCAAAAGTGATAACTAAGTGGCTCGGGGAACAAAACATTGATATTTTGGGTCCATGGCCAGGAAACCCCCCAGACCTTAATCCCATTGAGAACTTGTGGTCAATCCTCAAGAGGCGGGTGGACGAACAAAAACCCACAAATTCTGACAAACTCCAAGCATTGATTATGCAACAATGGGCTGCAATCAGTCAGGATGTGGCCCAGAAGTTAATTGACAGCATGCCAGGGCGGATTGCAGAGGTCTTGAAAAAGAAGGGTCAACACTGCAAATACTTACTCTTTGCATCAACTTCATGTAATTGTCAATAAAAGTCTTTGACACTTATGAAATTGTCACGACTTCCGCCGAGGTCGGTCCCTCTCCTTGTTCAGGCGGCGTTCGGCGATCGACGTCACCGGTCTTCTAGCCTTCGCCGATCCACCTTTAATTTTCCATTTGTTTTGTCTTGTTTTTCCGCACACCTGGTTTGCATTCCCTCATTACTCGTCTTGCATATAACCCTCAGTTTCCCCCCATGTCTGTGTGTGGAATTGTTATATGTAAATGTATGTGTGCTCCAGGCTGGTTTGCGCCGGGTTATTGTAACCCGTGTGTGTTTAGTTTTCTGAGTACCGTGTTTTGTTCGCCTCAATAAAGGGCTCCGTTTGCTATTTCTGCTCTCCTGCGCCTGACTTCCCTGCAGCCAGTTACGCACTCCTTTACAGAAATGCTTGTAATTATACTTCAGTATTCCATAGTAACATCTGACAAAAATATCTAAAGACACTGAAGCAGCAAACTTTGTGGAAATTAATATTTGTGTCATTCTCAAAACTTTTGGCCACGACTTTAGACTGGGATAGGGAGAGATTGAATATGTCCGTAAACACTCTAGCCAGCTGGTCTGCGCATTCACTGAAGACGCAGCTATGGATGCCGTCTGGGCTGGCATCCTTGCGAGGGTTAACATGCTTAAATGTCTTACTCACGTCGGCCACGGAAAGGAGAGCACACAGTCCTTGGTAGCGGGTCGCGTCAGTGGCGTTGTGTTATCCTCAAAGCGGGCGACTAAGGTGTTAAGCTTGTCCGGAAGCAAGACGTCGGTGTTTGCGACGTGGCTGGTTTTCCCTTTGTAGTCCGTGATTGTCTGTGGACCCTGCTCGTGTCTGAGCCGTTGAATTGCAACTCCACTTTGTCTCTATTCTGATCGTTTGCCTGTTTGATTGCCTTATGGAGGGAATGACTACACTGTTTGTATTCAACCATATTTCCAATCACCTTGCCATGGTTTAATGTGATGGTTTGCGCTTTCAGTTTTGAGCGAATGCTGCCATCTATCTACGGTTTCTGGTTAGGGTAGGGTTTAATAGTCACAGTGGGTACAACATCTCCATCACCTGATAAACTCAGTCACCGTATCAGTGTATTCGTCTACATTATTCTCGGAGGCTACCCGTAACATATCCTAGTCCGCGTGATCAAAACAATCTTGAAGCGTAGATTCCGATTGGTCAGACCAGTGTTGAATAGTCCTTCCTGTTTGAGTTTCTGCCTATAGGAAGGGAGGAGCAAAATGGAGTCGTGATCAGATTTGCTGAAAGGAGGGCAGGGAGGGCCTTGTAGGCATCCCGGAAGTTGGAGGAATAATGGTCAAGTGTTTTAGAAGTGCGAGTACATCAGTCAATGTTTTCATAGAAGTTCGGCAGCCTTTTTCTCAAAATTGCTTTGTTAAAATCCCCAGCTACAATAAATACGGCCTCAGGATATGTGGTTTCCAGTTTGCATAAAGTCCAGTGGAGTTCTTTGAGGGCCATCGTGGTATCAGCTTGAGGGGGGGTATACACGGCTGTGACTATAACCGAAGAGAATTCTCTTGGGAGATAATACGGTCGACATTTGATTGTGAAGTATTCTAGGTCGGGTGAACAAAAGGACTTGAGTTCCTGTATGTTCTCACAGTCACACCATGAGTCGTTAATCATGAAACTGTCACGCCCTGACCTTAGAGATCCTTTTTATGTCTCTATTTTGGTTTGGTCAGGGCGTGAGTTGGGGTGGGCATTCTATGTTTTGTGTTCTATGTTTTCTATTTCTGTGTGTTTGGCCGGGTGTGGTTCTCAATCAGAGGCAGCTGTCTATCGTTGTCTTTGATTGAGAACCATACTTAGGTAGCCTTTTCCCACCTGTGTTTGTGGGTAGTTGTTTTCTGTTTAGTTTGGTTACCTTACAGAACTGTTCGTTTGTCTCGTTGTTATTTTTGTTCGTAGTGTTCTGAGTTAAATAAAAATCATGAACACGTACCACGCTGCGCTTTGGTCCACTCCTCATTCTTCATCAAACGAGCTTTACAGAAACATACACCCCCACCCTTCTTCTTCCTGGAGAGATATTTGTTACTGTTTGCGCGATGAACTGAGAACCCAACTGGCTGGACAGACTCAGACAGTATATCCTGAGAGAGCCATGTTTCCGTGAAACAGAGTATGTTACAATCCCTGATGTCTCTCTGGAAAGAAATCCTCGCCCTGAGCTTGTCAACTTTATTATCCAGAGACTGAACATAAGCAAGTAATATACGCTGAAGCGGTGGCAGGTGTGCACACCTCCTAAATCGGATTAGAAGACCACTCTGCGTACCTCTCCTCCACCGGCGGGGTTTTGGATCGGCCTCTGGAATCAGTCCAATTGCCCTGGGGGGTACGAACAAAGGATTAGATTCGGGAAAGTCGTATTCCTGGTCGTAATGCTGGTAGTGCTGGTGAGAACTATCCAATAGTTCTTCCCGGCAAAAAAAATCTGGGCTAATAATGTAAGAAATAAGACTTAACAAAAACAAGATACTGCAAAGTTTCCTAAGAGCTAGAGGCACAGCAACTCTCTCTGTCGGAGCAATTCTTTTCAATAATCTCCGTATGTGATATTTGTGTTGGATAAATAAGATACATGATTACTAACAAAAATACACACGCGCCAATTTAATTCCACTAAATTATGCAAATTAACCTATAGACCGTATTTCCATCAATTAATAAAAAGCATTATTTTGGAATGGCATTTTTGTTCTCCTGGTCATTTTGACCAGCAACTGTTTATTTATCGGCTTTTCATTTTTTTAGCGATCAAATTTGGCTGTTGCCGGCTAGCAGTAACCCTGGTAGGTAGATAGGTAGGTAGGTAGTGCAAAAAGTAGTGCACTGGGCCTTTACTAGTATTAGTGGACCGATATAGCCGTCTGTAGCGCCCAAAATAAATAAATCCCCGAACATCTTCCTGTGGCTATGCAAAGGAGACCTCCCTGGTCTTTGTGGTTGAATCTGTCTTTGAAATTCACTGCTTGACATAGGGATCTTGCAGATAATTGTACATGTGGGGTACAGAGAGGGTAGTAGTCATTCAAAAACCATGTTAAACACTATTATTGCACACAGCGATTTCATGCAACTTATTATGTGACTTGTTAAGCAAATGTTTACTCCTGAACTTATTTAGGCTTGCCGTAACAAAGAATTTGAATACTTATTGACTCAAGACATTTCAGGTTTTGTTTTCTAATTAACTTGTAACAATATAATTCCACTTTGACATTATGGGGTATTGTGTGTCAGTGACACAACATCTAAATGTAATCTATTTTAAATTCAGGCTGTAACTCAACAAAATGTGGAAAAAGTCAAGGGGTGTGAATACTTCCTAAAGGCACTGTGGGTAGGTACAGTGCATTCAGAAACTATTCAGACCACTTTTTGTTACGTTACAGCCTTATTCTAAAATTCAGCAATCTACATAAAATACCCCATAATGACAACGCAAAAACAGGTTTTTAGACAGTTTTGCAAATGTATTCAAAATAAAAAATGGAAATATCACATTTACATAAGTATTCAGGCCCTTTACTCAGTACTTTGTTGAAGCACCTTTGGCAGTGATTACAGCTGCGAGTATTATTGGGTATAACGCTTCAAGCATGACACACCTGTATTCTTCTCTGCAGATCCTCTCAAGCTCTGTCAGGTTGGATGAGGAGCGTCGGGCTCTGGCTGGGCCACTCAAGGACATTCAGAGACTTGTCCTGAAGCCACTCCTGCATTGTCTTGGCTGTGTGCTTAGGGTCGTTGTCCTGTTTGAAGGTGAACCTTCGCCCTAGTCTGAGGTCCTGAGTGCTCTGGAGCAGGTTTTCATCAAGGATCTCTCTGTACTTTGCTCTGTTCATCTTTCCCTCGATCCTAACTGGTCTCCCAGTCCCCGCCGCTGAAAAACATCTCCACAGCATGATGCTGCCACCACCATGCTTCACCGGTAGGGATAGTATTGGCCAGGTGATGAGCGGTACCTGGTTTCCTCAACACTTGACGCTTGGCATTCAGGCCAAAGAGTTCAATCTTGGTTTCATCCTGTTTCTCATGGTCTGAGAGTCTTTAGGTGCCTTTTGGCAAACTCCAAGCAGGCTGTCATGTGCCTTTTACTGAGGAGTGGCTTCCGTCTGGCCAATCTACCATAAAGGCCTGATTGGTGGAGTGCTGCAGAGATGGTTGTCCTTCTGGAAGGTTCTCCCATCTCCACAGAGGAACTCTGGAGCTTCGTTAGAGTCACCATCGGGTTCTTGGTCACCTCCCTGACCCAGGCCCTTCTTCCCTGATTGATCAGTTTGGCCGGGCAGCTAGCTCTAGGAAGAGTGCCTTTCCAAATCATGTCCAATCAAATGAATTTACCACAGGTGGACTCCAATCAAGTTGTAGAAACATCTCAAGGATGATCAATGGAAACAGGATGCACCTGAGCTCAATTTCGAGTCTCATAGCAAAGGGGCTGAATACTTCTGTATCTATTTATTTATTTATTTATTGAAAAAAACTGTTTTCACTTTGTCATTATGGGGTATTGTGTGTAGATTGTATTAATTTAATACATTTTAGAATAAGGCTGTAATGTAACAAAATGTGTAAAAACATTTCTCTCCCTTCTCCTTTTTCTCATCCTGTCCCCCATCTTTCTCCCCTTCCCTTTTTCCTCTATCTACCCTTCCTCCTCTCTCTAGCGGTCCCCTTCCCCCTGAGCCACAGGCTCTCCATGAAGGAAGTGTTTGACTGTGAGGGGAAGCCTAGAGTAGACCTGCTAAAAGCCCACCTCACCAAGGAGGGCCGTCTGGAGGAGGTGGTGGCCCTACGCATCATCAATGAGGGAGCTGCCATCCTGTGCCAGGAGAGGACCATGCTGGATATAGAAGCCCCAGTCACAGGTGAGGAGGGAGAGGAAGGAAAGGAGGAGAGTGGGGAGGAAGGAGAAGACCATGCTGGATATAGAGGCCCGAGTCACAGGTGAGGAGGGAGAGGGGGAAGGAAAGGAGGAGAGTGGGGAGGAAGGAGAGGACCATGCTGGATATAGAGGCCCCAGTCACAGGTGAGGAGGGAGAGGGGGAAGGAAAGGAGGAGAGTGGGGAGGAAGGAGAGGACCATGCTGGATATAGAGGCCCCAGTCACAGGTGAGGAGGGAGAGGAGGAAGGAAAGGAGGAGAGTGGGGAGGAAGGAGAAGACCATCCTGGATATAAAGGCCCCAGTCACAGGTGAGGAGGGAGAGGGGGAAGGAAAGGAGGAGAGTGGGGAGGAAGGAGAAGACCATGCTGGATATAGAAGCCCCAGTCACAGGTGAGGAGGGAGAGGGGGAAGGAAAGGAGGAGAGCGGGGAGGAAGGAGAAGACCATGCTGGATATAGAAGCCCCAGTCACAGGTGAGGAGGGAGAGGGGGAAGGAAAGGAGGAGAGCGGGGAGGAAGGAGAAGACCATGCTGGATATAGAAGCCCCAGTCACAGGTGAGGAGGGAGAAGGGGAAGGAAAGGAGGAGAGCGGGGAGGAAGGAGAAGACCATGCTGGATATAGAAGCCCCAGTCACAGGTGAGGAGGGAGAGGGGGAAGGAAAGGAGGAGAGTGGGGAGGAAGGAGAAGACCATGCTGGATATAGAGGCCCCAGTCACAGGTGAGGAGGGAGAGGGGGAAGGAAAGGAGGAGAGTGGGGAGGAAGGAGAAGACCATGCTGGATATAGAGGCCCCAGTCACAGGTGAGGAGGGAGAGGGGGAAGGAAAGGAGGAGAGTGGGGAGGAAGGAGAGGACCATGCTGGATATAGAAGCCCCAGTCACAGGTGAGGAGGGAGAGGGGGAAGGAAAGGAGGAGAGCGGGAAGGAAGGAGAAGACCATGCTGGATATAGAAGCCCCAGTCACAGGTGAGGAGGGAGAGGGGGAAGGAAAGGAGGAGAGTAGGGAGGAAGGAGAGGACCATGCTGGATATAGAGGCCCCAGTCACAGGTGAGGAGGGAGAGGAGGAAGGAAAGGAGGAGAGTGGGGAGGAAGGAGAAGACCATGCTGGATATAGAGGCCCAGTCACAGGTGAGGAGGGAGAGGGGGAAGGAAAGGAGGAGAGTGGGGAGGAAGGAGAAGACCATGCTGGATATAGAGGCCCCAGTCACAGGTGAGGAGGGAGAGGGGGAAGGAAAGGAGGAGAGTGGGGAGGAAGGAGAGGACCATGCTGGATATAGAAGCCCCAGTCACAGGTGAGGAGGGAGAGGGGGAAGGAAAGGAGGAGAGTGGGGAGGAAGGAGAAGACCACGCTGGATATAGAGGCCCCAGTCACAGGTGAGGAGGGAGAGGGGGAAGGAAAGGAGGAGAGCGGGGAGGAAGGAGAGGACCATGCTGGATATAGAGGCCCCAGGGAGGGAGGGTTAAAGAGAGGGAGATGTAGGGTTAAAGAGAGTTAGGGTTAAATAGAGGGAGAGTTAGGGTTAAAGAGAGGGAGAGGTAGAGTTAGAGGGATAGGTAGGGTTAAAGAGAGGGGGAGGTAGGGTTAAGGAGAGTTAGGGTTAAATAGTGGGGAGGTAGGGTTAAATAGAGGGAGAGGTAGGGTTAAAGAGAGGGGGAGGTAGGGTTAAGGAGATGGAGGTGTAGTGTTTAATAGAGGTGGAGGTAGGGTTAAAGAGATGTAGTGTTAAAGGAGGGAAGGTTGGGTTAAAGAGAGTGGGAGGTAGGGTTAAATAGAGGGAGAGTTAGGGTTAAAGAGAGGGAGATGTAGAGTTAAAGAGAGGGAGAGGTAGAGTTAAATAGAGGGATAGGTAGGGTTAAAGAGAGTTAGGGTTAAATAGTGGGGGAGGTAGGGTTAAATAGAGGGAGAGGTAGAGTTAAATAGAGGGATAGGTAGGGTTAAAGAGAGGGGAGGTAGGGTTAAATAGAGGGAGAGTTAGGGTTAAAGAGAGGGAGATGTAGAGTTAAAGAGAGGGAGAGGTAGAGTTAAATAGAGGGATAGGTAGGGTTAAAGAGAGTTAGGGTTAAATAGTGGGGGAGGTAGGGTTAAATAGAGGGAGAGGTAGGGTTAAAGAGAGGGGAGGTAGGGTTAAGGAGAGTTAGGGTTAAATAGTGGGGGAGGTAGGGTTAAATAGAGGGAGAGGTAGAGTTAAATAGAGGGATAGGTAGGGTTAAAGAGAGGGGGAGGTAGGGTTAAATAGAGGGAGAGTTAGGGTTAAAGAGAGGGAGATGTAGAGTTAAAGAGAGGGAGAGGTAGAGTTAAATAGAGGGATAGGTAGGGTTAAAGAGAGTTAGGGTTAAATAGTGGGGGAGGTAGGGTTAAATAGAGGGAGAGGTAGAGTTAAATAGAGGGATAGGTAGGGTTAAAGAGAGGGGAGGTAGGGTTAAATAGAGGGAGAGTTAGGGTTAAAGAGAGGGAGATGTAGAGTTAAAGAGAGGGAGAGGTAGAGTTAAATAGAGGGATAGGTAGGGTTAAAGAGAGTTAGGGTTAAATAGTGGGGGAGGTAGGGTTAAATAGAGGGAGAGGTAGAGTTAAATAGAGGGATAGGTAGGGTTAAAGAGAGGGGAGGTAGGGTTAAGGAGAGTTAGGGTTAAATAGTGGGGGAGGTAGGGTTAAATAGAGGGAGAGGTAGAGTTAAATAGAGGGATAGGTAGGGTTAAAGAGAGGGGGAGGTAGGGTTAAAGAGAAGGGGAGGTAGGGTTAAAGAGAGGGGGAGGTAGGGCTAAAGAGATGGGGAGGTAGGGTTAAAGAGAGTGGGAGGTAGGGTTAAAGAGAGTTGGTGTTAAATGGAGTTATATAGAGGGACAGGTAGGGCTTAATAGAGGGGGAGGTAGGGTTAAAGAGAGGGGGAGGTAGGGTTAAAGAGAGGGGGAGGTAGGGTTAAAGAGAGGGGGAGGTAGGGTTAAAGAGAGTTAGGGCTAAATAGAGGGAGAGGTTTAGTTAAATAGAGTGTGAGGTAGGGTTAAAGAGAGTGGGAGGTAGGGTTAAAGAGAGTGGAAGGTAGGGTTAAAGAGGGGGGGAGGTAGGGTTAAAGAGAGTTAGGGCTAAATAAAGGGAGAGGTTTAGTTAAATAGAGTGGGAGGTAGGGTTAAAGAGAGTTGGGGTTAAATACAGGGGGACGTAGGGTTAAAGAGAGGGGGAGGTAGGGTTAAAGAGAGGGGGAGGTAGGGTTAAAGAGAGGGGGAGGTAGGGTTAAAGAGAGGGGGAGGTAGGGTTAAAGAGAGGGAGAGGTAGGGTTAAATAGAGGGGGAGGTAGGGTTAAAGAGAGGGGGAGGTAGGGTTAAAGAGAGGTGGACGTAGGGTTAAAGAGAGGGGGAGGTAGGGTTAAAGAGAGGTGGACGTAGGGTTAAAGAGAGGGAGAGGTAGGGTTAAAGAGAGGTGGACGTAGGGTTAAAGAGAGGGGGAGGTAGGGTTAAAGAGAGGGGGAGGTAGGGTTAAATAGAGGGGGAGGTAGGGTTAAATAGAGAGGAGGTAGGGTTAAAGAGAGTGGGAGGTAGGGTTAAAGAGAGTGGGAGGTAGGGTTAAAGAGAGTTAGGGTTAAATAGAGGGAGAGGTTTAGTTAAATAGAGTGGGAGGTAGGGTTAAAGAGAGTTAGGGTTAAATAGAGGGAGAGGTTTAGTTAAATAGAGTGGGAGGTAGGGTTAAAGAGAGTTGGGGTTAAATACAGGGGGACGTAGGGTTAAAGAGAGGGAGAGGTAGGGTTAAAGAGAGGTGGACGTAGGGTTAAAGAGAGGGGGAAGGTAGGGTTAAAGAGAGGGGGAGGTAGGGTTAAGGAGAGTTATGGTTAAATAGTGGGATAGGTAGGGTTAAAGAGAGGGGGAGGTAGGGTTATAGAGAGGGGGAGGTAGGGTTAAAGAGAAGGGGAGGTAGGGTTAAAGAGAGGGGGAGGTAGGGTTAAATAGAGGGATAGGTAGGGTTAAAGAGAGGGGAAGGTAGGGTTAAAGAGAAGGGGAGGTAGGGTTAAAGAGGGGGGGAGGTAGGGTTAAAGAGAGGGGGAGGTAGGGTTAAATCGAGGGAGTGGTAGGGTTAAATAGAGTGGGAGGTAGGGTTAAAGAGAGTTGGGGTTAAATAGAGGGAGAGGTTGAGTTAAATAGAGTTGGAGGTAGGGTTAAAGAGAGGTAGTGTTAAATGGAGGGAGATGTAGGGTTATATAGAGGGACAGGTAGGGCTAAATAGAGGGGGAGGTAAGGTTAAAGTGAGGGGGAGGTAGAGTTAAAGAGAGGGGGAGGTAGGGTTAAAGAGAGGTGGAAGTAGGGTTAAAGAGAGGGAGAGAGGGGGTTAAAGAGAGGGGGGGTAGGGTTAAAGAGAGGGGGAGGTAGGGTTAAAGAGAGGGGGAGGTAGGGTTAAAGAGAGGTGGAGGTAGGGTTAAAGAGAGGTGGACGTAGGGTTAAAGAGAGGGGGAGGTAGGGTTAAAGAGAGGTGGATGTAGGGTTAAAGAAAATGGATGTAGGGTTAAAGAGAGGGGGAGGTAGGGTTAAAGAGAGGTGGACGTAGGGTTAAAGAGAGGTGGACGTAGGGTTAAAGAGAGGGGGAGGTTGGGTTAAAGAGAGGTGGAAGTAGGGTTAAAGAGAGGGGGAGGTAGGGTTAAAGAGAGGGGGAGGTAGGGTTAAAGAGAGGGGGAGGTAGGGTTAAAGAGAGGGGGAGGTAGGGTTAAATAGAGAGGAGGTAGGGTTAAAGAGAGGGCGAGGTAGGGTTAAAGAGAGGTGGAGGTAGGTTTAAATAGAGAGGAGGTAGGGTTATAGAGAGGGGGAGGTAGGGTTAAATAGAGAGGAGGTAGGGTTAAATAGAGAGGAGGTAGGGTTAAAGAGAGGGGGAGGTAGGGTTAAATAGAGAGGAGGTAGGGTTAAATAGAGAGGAGGTAGGGTTAAAGAGAGGGCGAGGTAGGGTTAAAGAGAGGTGGAGGTAGGTTTAAATAGAGAGGAGGTAGGGTTAAAGAGAGTGGGAGGTAGGGTTAAAGAGAGTGGGAGGTAGGGTTAAAGAGAGTTAGGGTTAAATAGAGGGAGAGGTTTAGTTAAATAGAGTGGGAGGTAGGGTTAAAGAGAGTTAGGGTTAAATAGAGGGAGAGGTTTAGTTAAATAGAGTGGGAGGTAGGGTTAAAGAGAGTTGGGGTTAAATAGAGGGAGAGGTTTAGTTAAATAGAGTGGGAGGTAGGGTTAAAGAGAGTTGGGGTTAAATACAGGGGGACGTAGGGTTAAAGAGAGGGAGAGGTAGGGTTAAAGAGAGGTGGACGTAGGGTTAAAGAGAGGGGGAAGGTAGGGTTAAAGAGAGGGGGAGGTAGGGTTAGGGTTAAATAGTGGGATAGGTAGGGTTAAAGAGAGGGGGAGGTAGGGTTAAAGAGAAGGGGAGGTAGGGTTAAAGAGAAGGGGAGGTAGGGTTAAAGAGGGGGGGAGGTAGGGTTAAAGAGAGGGGGAGGTAGGGTTAAATCGAGGGAGAGGTAAGGTTAAATAGAGTGGGAGGTAGGGTTAAAGAGAGTTGGGGTTAAATAGAGGGAGAGGTTGAGTTAAATAGAGTTGGAGGTAGGGTTAAAGAGAGGTAGTGTTAAATGGAGGGAGATGTAGGGTTATATAGAGGGACAGGTAGGGCTAAATAGAGGGGGAGGTAGGGTTAAAGTGAGGGGGAGGTAGAGTTAAAGAGAGGGGGAGGTAGGGTTAAAGAGAGGTGGAAGTAGGGTTAAAGAGAGGGAGAGGGAGGGTTAAAGAGAGGGGGAGGTAGGGTTAAAGAGAGGGGGAGGTAGGGTTAAAGAGAGGGGGAGGTAGGGTTAAAGAGAGGTGGACGTAGGGTTAAAGAGAGGGGGAGGTAGGGTTAAAGAGAGGGGGAGGTAGGGTTAAAGAGAGGTGGACGTAGGGTTAAAGAGAGGGTGAGGTAGGGTTAAAGAGAGGGGGAGGTAGGGTTAAAGAGAGGGAGAGGGAGGGTTAAAGAGAGGGGGAGGTAGGGTTAAAGAGAGGGGGAGGTTGGGTTAAAGAGAGGTGGAAGTAGGGTTAAAGAGAGGGGGAGGTAGGGTTAAAGAGAGGGGGAGGTAGGGTTAAAGAGAGGGGGTGGTAGGGTTAGAGAGAGGGGGAGGTAGGGTTAAATAGAGAGGAGGTAGGGTTAAATAGAGAGGAGGTAGGGTTAAAGAGAGGGCGAGGTAGGGTTAAAGAAAGGTGGAGGTAGGTTTAAATAGAGAGGAGGTAGGGTTAAAGAGAGTGGGAGGTAGGGTTAAAGAGAGTGGGAGGTAGGGTTAAAGAGAGGGGGAGGTAGGGTTAAAGAGAGGGGGAGGTAGGGTTAAATCGAGGGAGAGGTAGGGTTAAATAGAGTGGGAGGTAGGGTTAAAGAGAGTTGGGGTTAAATAGAGGGAGAGGTTGAGTTAAATAGAGTTGGAGGTAGGGTTAAAGAGAGGTAGTGTTAAATGGAGGGAGATGTAGGGTTATATAGAGGGACAGGTAGGGCTAAATAGAGGGGGAGGTAGGGTTAAAGTGAGGGGAGGTAGAGTTAAAGAGAGGGGGAGGTAGGGTTAAAGAGAGGTGGAAGTAGGGTTAAAGAGAGGGAGAGGGAGAGGGAGGGTTAAAGAGAGGGGGAGGTAGGGTTAAAGAGAGGTGGACGTAGCGTTAAAGAGAGGGGGAGGTAGGGTTAAAGAGAGGGGGAGGTAGGGTTAAAGAGAGGTGGACGTAGGGTTAAAGAGAGGGGGAGGTAGGGTTAAAGAGAGGTTGAGGTAGGGTTAAATAGAGGGGGGGGTAGGGTTAAAGAGAGGGGGAGGTGGGGTTAAATAGAGTGGAGGTAGGGTTAAATAGAGAGGAGGTAGGGTTAAAGAGAGGTGGAGGTAGGGTTAAATAGAGAGGAGGTAGGGTTAAAGAGAGTGGGAGTTAGGGTTAAAGAGAGTGGGAGGTAGGGTTAAAGAGAGTGGGAGGTAGGGTTAAAGAGAGTTAGGGTTAAATAGAGGGAGAGGTTTAGTTAAATAGAGTGGGAGGTAGGGTTAAAGAGAGTTGGGGTTAAATACAGGGGGACGTAGGTTTAAAGAGAGGGAGAGGTAGGGTTAAAGAGAGGTGGACGTAGCGTTAAAGAGAGGGGGAGGTAGGGTTAAAGAGAGGGGGAGGTAGGGTTAAAGAGAGTTAGGGTTAAATAGTGGGATAGGTAGGGTTAAAGAGAGGGGGAGGTAGGGTTAAAGAGAAGGGGAGGTAGGGTTAAAGAGAGGGGGAGGTAGGGTTAAATAGAGGGATAGGTAGGGTTAAAGAGAGGGGGAGGTAGGGTTAAAGAGAAGGGGAGGTAGGGTTAAAGAGGGGGGGAGGTAGGGTTAAAGAGAGGGGGAGGTATGGTTAAATAGAGTGGGAGGTAGGGTTAAAGAGAGTTGGGGTTAAATAGAGGGAGAGGTTGAGTTAAATAGAGTTGGAGGTAGGGTTAAAGAGAGGTAGTGTTAAATGGAGGGAGATATAGAGGGACAGGTAGGGTTAAAGTGAGGGGGAGGTAGAGTTAAAGAGAGGGGGAGGTAGAGTTAAAGAGAGGGGGAGGTAGGGTTAAAGAGAGGTGGAAGTAGGGTTAAAGAGAGGGAGAGGGAGGGTTAAAGAGAGGGGGAGGTAGGGTTAAAGAGAGGGGGAGGTAGGGTTAAAGAGAGGGGGAGGTAGGGTTAAATAGAGGGAGAGGTAGGGTTAAAGAGAGGTGGACGTAGCGTTAAAGAGAGGGGGAGGTAGGGTTAAAGAGAGGGGGAGGTAGGGTTAAAGAGAGGGGGAGGTAGGGTTAAAGAGAAGGGGAGGTAGGGTTAAAGAGGGGGGAGGTAGGGTTAAAGAGAGGGGGAGGTATGGTTAAATAGAGTGGGAGGTAGGGTTAAAGAGAGTTGGGGTTAAATAGAGGGAGAGGTTGAGTTAAATAGAGTTGGAGGTAGGGTTAAAGAGAGGTAGTGTTAAATGGAGGGAGATATAGAGGGACAGGTAGGGCTAAATAGAGGGGGAGGTAGGGTTAAAGTGAGGGGGAGGTAGAGTTAAAGAGAGGGGGAGGTAGAGTTAAAGAGAGGGGGAGGTAGGGTTAAAGAGAGGTGGAAGTAGGGTTAAAGAGAGGGAGAGGGAGGGTTAAAGAGAGGGGGAGGTAGGGTTAAAGAGAGGGGGAGGTAGGGTTAAAGAGAGGGGGAGGTAGGGTTAAATAGAGGGAGAGGTAGGGTTAAAGAGAGGTGGACGTAGCGTTAAAGAGAGGGGGAGGTAGGGTTAAAGAGAGGGGGAGGTAGGGTTAAAGAGAGGGGGAGGTAGGGTTAAAGAGAGGGGGAGGTAGGGTTAAAGAGAGGGGGAGGTAGGGTTAAAGAGAGGTGGACGTAGGGTTAAAGAGAGGGTGAGGTAGGGTTAAAGAGAGGGGGAGGTAGGGTTAAAGAGAGGGAGAGGGAGGGTTAAAGAGAGGGGGAGGTAGGGTTAAAGAGAGGGGGAGGTAGGGTTAAAGAGAGGGGGAGGTAGGGTTAAAGAGAGGGTGAGGTAGGGTTAAAGAGAGGGGGAGGTAGGGTTAAAGAGAGGTGGACGTAGGGTTAAAGAGAGGGGGAGGGAGGGTTAAAGAGAGGGAGAGGGAGGGTTAAATAGAGGGAGAGGGAGGGTTAAAGAGAGGGGGAGGTAGGGTTAAAGAGAGGGAGAGGTAGGGTTAAATAGAGGGAGAGGGAGGGTTAAAGAGAGGAGAGGTAGGGTTAAAGAGAGGGAGAGGGATGTACATACATAATGAATGTACATAATGAGTAATTGTTTTTGGCTTAATCATAACTGTTGTGCCAAATGTCACTTAATGGAATCAATCGCCTTCAGATTTTCTCAATAATAGCAGTACTTTGTCAATATCTACAAAACAATCTCCTTGCCAATAATATGGTGAACTGAATTGAATTGAGAGAGTGATGGGACGGGGGAACGGGAGGTAGAGAGATGCTGACAGAGGAACAGAAGATGGTTTGGCAGATAAATAGAGAGAGGGACAATGAAAGAGGAGAAAGAGAGAATGGTCTTGTGCCGCTGCCTGTAGCCTACATTAAAAATACCAGCGGAAAAGCTCTGTTTTAGTTTTGACTTGTGTATCTACTGGCTAGCTTTGGTGTGTGTCTTTTTCCATGGAAACGCTAGCTGTAAAATAATTCCATGATAGCACACATCCCACACACACAGTGAGAGAAGAGACAGTAGCTAGCTACTCTATGGTTTTCACAGTTACTGCTAGTCCCTAGAGAGAAGAGGTGGTAGGCAGGCTGGAGGCAGGCTTCACACAGACAGACAGACACCAGCCATTACGCTTCTCCCTAACGCTCTATGCTGTTTGTTCTGTAGGAACATATGACAGAAAGGAGTGAGTGTAGTGGGGGTTGTGCCACTGTCAGAGTAGGGCTTTTTTTATTTGACAATTTACATTTTCATGGAATTTACTTGAAAAATATGAGAAAGGGTTGATGTTTACCTTTCTGCTTTGTTGTCACTTCCAGAGACTGGTTGGAATATATTCAGGTTGTCATCTATTGTAAGACTAGATGAAACTAAAGTATTATACTCAGGTTGGCATCTATTGTAAGACTAGATGAAACTAAAGTATTATACTCAGGTTGGCATCTATTGTAAGACTAGATGAAACTAAAGTATTATATTCAGGTTGTAATCTATTGTAAGACTAGATGAAACTAAGGTATTATACTCAGGTTGGCATCTATTGTAAGACTAGATGAAACTAAAGTATTATACTCAGGTTGGCATCTATTGTAAGACTAGATGAAACTAAAGTATTATATTCAGGTTGTAATCTATTGTAAGACTAGATGAAACTAAAGTATTATACTCAGGTTGGCATCTATTGTAAGACTAGATGAAACTAAAGTATTAGGAATGTGATTATGTAGTACTGAGGTTGTGTGTTTAACATTGTTGTGTTTGAGGTTGTATGTTAGTCTAAGCATAGAGACCCTTCAAATTACTAGAAGGATTCTAATGTCCACTTCTATGAGTGTAACGTTGTTGTAACATTGTGTTTCAGTGTGTGGAGACATCCACGGTCAGTTCTTTGACCTGATGAAGCTGTTTGAGGTCGGCGGTTCCCCCGCGACGACACGCTACCTCTTCCTAGGGGACTACGTGGACCGGGGCTACTTCAGTATTGAGGTGAGGGCACACTACAGTACCTAGTGCACACTATCTAGTCCACACTATCTTGTGCACACTACCTAGTCCACACTATCTAGTGCACACTACCTAGTCCACACTATCTAGTGCATACTACCTAGGGACACAATACCTACAGCATATTTCCTAGAGGCACACTATCTAGTGCACACTAGCTACTGCATACTTTCCTAGAGGCACATTACTTTCTGCATACTAGGAAGTGTTTAACCAGGTAGCTTTGAATCTAGGACTTTGAGCCTGACATCAAGTGAGTAGCTAACTGGACATTTTTTCTTCTGAGCCGTACTGTTACTAACAGATCTTTCTGTGTCCTCTCTCTCCTCTCTCAGTGTGTGTTGTATCTGTGGTCGTTGAAAATCCTCTACCCGAAGACGTTATTTCTTCTACGGGGAAACCATGAATGTAGACACCTGACAGAATATTTCACTTTCAAAACTGAATGTGAGTATTTGCCCACTGAGCACAGACTTCAATTCAACGTCTTTGGCTATCCACATAGGAGATACCTTTTTGGTTCCAGTTAGAACCCTTTTTGGTTTTAGGTAGAACCCTTTTAGGTTCCATGTAGAACCCTCTGTGGAGAGGGTTCTTCATGGAACCCCAAAGGGTTCTTCTATGAGGACATTTTTTATTGTTTTATTTTATTTATTTAACCTTTATTTAACTAGGCAAGTCAGTTAAGAACAAATTCTTATTTACAATGACGGCCTACCCCGGCCAAACCCTAACCCGGATGACGCTGGGCCAATTGTGCCCCGCCCTATGGGACTCCCAATCACAGCCGTTTGTGATACAGCCTAGAAATGAACCAGGATCTGTAGTGACGCCTCTAGCACTGAGATGCAGCACTTTAGACCGCTGCGCCACTCGGGAGCCCCAACCATGTTAGGTTCTAGATAGCACCTTTTTTTCTAAGAGTCTATTCCACGTTGGTTCAACATAATTTCATTGAAATGAAGTAGAAACGTTGATTCAACCAGTGTGTGTCCAGTGGGTGTGTTCTCCTCCCTTTCCTCCCCTCCCTTAATACTAGTGTCCTCGCTTCTCCGTTGTTCCATCTCTCACATCCATTTCTCATCCAACGCTCATTCCATCCTCTCATCCATCCATCCTCCCCTCTGTCTCTCCGAGAACAGAGAACAGGTGATTAGAAGGAAATTAATTTGGCCCTTAATGATTGGCCCAGAGACGTAGTCTGCTGTGTGTGATTGGCCAGGGGACGAGGAGTCTAATTTCCCCTGATGCTTATGGCGAATAGTGGGCGCCCTCAATTACTATCTGCTGTGTGTGTGTGTGAGAGAGAGAGAAAGAGAGAGAGAGAGAAAGAGGGAGGGAGGGAGGAAGAGAGAGAGAGAGAGAGAGAGAGGGAGAGAGAGAGAGAGAGAGGGAGAGAGAGAGGGAGAGAGAGAGAGGGAGGGAGAGAGAGAGGCTGGTGAAATGGTATTGATGATCTCTCTCTACATTAATAATCTCTCTGACAAACACACTCACATACTGTACCCATATACACACACATACTGTACACACACATACTGTACCCATATACACACACGTACTGTACACACATATACACACACATACTGTATACACATATACTGTACCCATATACACACACGTACTGTACACACATATACACACACATACTGTACACACACATACTGTACCCATATACACACACGTACTGTACACACATATACTGTACCCATAAACACACACGTACTGTACACACATACTGTACCCATATACACACATGTACTGTACACACATATACTGTACCCATATACACACACGTACTGTACACACATATACTGTACACATATACACACACGTACTGTACACACATATACTGTACCCATATACACACACGTACTGTACACACACATACTGTACCCATATACACACACATACTGTACACACATATACTGTACACATATACACACACGTACTGTACACACATATACTGTACCCATATACACACACATACTGTACACACATATACTGTACACATATACACACATACTGTACACATGTACACACACATACTGTACACATGTACACACACATACTGTACAGTACACACACACATAGTGTACACATGTACACACATACTGTACAGTACACACACATACTGTACAATACACACACATACTGTACACATGTACGCACACATACTGTACACATGTACACACACATACTGTACAGTGCACACACACACACTGTACATTACATACACATACTGTACACATGTACACACATATATTCTACACATGTACACACACACACACATACTGTACAGTACACACACATACTGTACACATGTACACATACATACTGTACACATGTACACACACACTGTACACGTGTACACACACATACTGTACACATGTACAAAAGCACACACATACACAGCATAGTTTGGCTACTGGCCTATAGTGCTTGGCTACTTCACCATGGTGTTTTGATTTACTCTCTCCATCTCTCTCTCTCTCCCTCTCCCTCTCACTTTCTCTTTCTTTCTTTCTTTCTCTCTCTCCCTCTCTCTCGCTATCTCTCTCTCCCTCTCTCTCTCTGTTTCTCTCTCCGTCTCTCTCTCTCCCTCTCTCTCTCTGTTTCTCTCTCCGTCTCTCTCTCTCTGTCACCCCCTGTCCTTTCACTCTGCCCCCATCCTCTCTCTCCCCTCCCCCTTTTCAGGTAAGATAAAGTACTCCGAGCAGGTGTATGACTCGTGTATGGATGCGTTTGACTGCCTGCCGCTGGCTGCTCTGATGAACCAGCAGTTCCTGTGTGTCCATGGAGGGCTCTCGCCAGAGATCCACACGCTCGACGACATCAAAAAGGTTCAGACACAACGCCCACTGTACTGTAAATGTTTTTTATAACACACAAACACACTGTCAATGCCCTGGTTACCATGGAGATTCAACCCTTGTTTTGACTCCACTTCCTGTACAGTACATGCTGTCCTCTCTCTCTCTCTCTCTCTCTCTCTCTCTCTCTCTCTCTCTCTTTGTTCTGTTTCTTTTTCTAGTCCAGTTGAACAGGTTCTGTTATCCCTGTGTTCTGGTTATCTCTTGTGTAGATAGGAATATATTGTATCTATACAGTGAATGCATCTGTTGTGTTGTCGTTGTCTCTGTAATCCAGTTGGACAGGTTCAAGGAGCCTCCAGCTTTCGGGCCCATGTGTGACCTGCTGTGGGCCGACCCACTCGAAGACTTTGGCAACGAGAAGACGCAAGAGTACTTTGGCCACAACACAGTCAGAGGCTGCTCCTACTTCTACAGGTAAACACATGTTTTAACATGACAACGCACACAGACACCAATACGGATACACACACACTCACATCTGGTGCATCTTTAGGTGTGATATACAGGGGAAAGGTGAGGAACAACGTACTGGAGGTGAGATGGAAACATGTTGTACTGGTAGACTACAAGCTGCTTCAGAGATACAACAACCAAAGACTAATTGGGATTTGTACAGCTGTAGAACCACACACACATATTTCAGCTTAAACCATATCCCACTGCTTTAAGGTTTCCCAGTAGGTATTCCCAGCAGTCATAGGTACAGTCATCAATATAATCAATATAATATATCCAGTCCAAACAAGTTTGTCGAAGGTTTACTGATCATTTATTTAATTATTTGTTTCTGTTTTTGTTGCTCCACTTTTTGTATATGTACTGTATCTTGTATGTTGAGTTGTTTGTATGTGAGACAAAGGATTTTTCCCCCCTGTATTTTTCTTTGTTTGTTTATTTGTTGTGATATCTCTGTACAATTGTTGTTTTCTAGGACCGAACTGAGGGAGGGGGTGGGGTAGGTTAGGTATATGGGGTGATTGGGGTGGGTGGCTTGGAGGGGGTTGGGGTGAGTGGTTTGGAGGGAATCAAGGTGGGTAGACTGAGGTGTGTGGAGGGAGGGCTTGGGATATGGTAAAATCTTTGTACATACATTGATGTACATTTTGTAAAAATTTTATATAAAAAAACAAAAAACATCCCACAATCCCTAGGGAGACTGCACCGTTCTGTTTCCATGACGACTGGCTACTACTGCTAGATTGGGGATTGATATTAAGACACAGTGAGGAAAAAAGAGCTTGAGAGAGACAGGGAGTGAGGGAGAAAAAAGAGATTAATAAATTGAGAGACCAGAGGATTGGAGTGATGGATAGTTGAGACTGTTGTCATAATATGGTGCTATACAATATGGAGCCTACACCAGTCTACTGAGAGAAACATACACTGCCCTCCTACTAGATCTGGTTCTGCTGTTCATTTTGGGCTCAATGATGACCCCTGGTGGTCATTCATTTACATTTACATTTACATTTAAGTCATTTAGCAGACGCTCTTATCCAGAGCGACTTACAAATTGGTGCATTCACCTTATGACATCCAGTGGAACAGCCACTTTACAATAGTGCATCTAAATCTTTTAAGGGGGGGGGGGGGGGGTCAGAAGGATTACTTTATCCTATCCTAGGTATTCCTTAAAGAGGTGGGGTTTCAGGTGTCTCCGGAAGGTGGTGATTGACTCCGCTGTCCTGGCGTCGTGAGGGAGTTTGTTCCACCATTGGGGTGCCAGAGCGGCGAACAGTTTTGACTGGGCTGAGCGGGAACTGTACTTCCTCAGTGGTAAGGAGGCGAGCAGGCCAGAGGTGGATGAACGCAGTGCCCTTGTTTGGGTGTAGGGCCTGATCAGAGCCTGAAGGTACTGAGGTGCCGTTCCCCTCACAGCTCCGTAGGCAAGCACCATGGTCTTGTAGCGGATGCGAGCTTCAATTGGAAGCCAGTGGAGAGAGCGGAGGAGCGGGGTGACGTGAGAGAACTTGGGAAGGTTGAACACCAGACGGGCTGCGGCGTTCTGGATGAGTTGTAGGGGTTTAATGGCACAGGCAGGGAGCCCAGCCAACAGCGAGTTGCAGTAATCCAGACGGGAGATGACAAGTGCCTGGATTAGGACCTGCGCCGCTTCCTGTGTGAGGCAGGGTCGTACTCTGCGGATGTTGTAGAGCATGAACCTACAGGAACGGGCCACCGCCTTGATGTTATTTGAGAACGACAGGGTGTTGTCCAGGATCACGCCAAGGTTCTTAGCGCTCTGGGAGGAGGACACAATGGAGTTGTCAACCGTGATGGCGAGATCATGGAACGGGCAGTCCTTCCCCGGGAGGAAGAGCAGCTCCGTCTTGCCGAGGTTCAGCTTGAGGTGGTGATCCGTCATCCACACTGATATGTCTGCCAGACATGCAGAGATGCGATTCGCCACCTGGTCATCAGAAGGGGGAAAGGAGAAGATTAATTGTGTGTCGTCTGCATAGCAATGATAGGAGAGACCATGTGAGGTTATGACAGAGCCAAGTGACTTGGTGTATAGCGAGAATAGGAGAGGGCCTAGAACAGAGCCCTGGGGGACACCAGTGGTGAGAGCACGTGGTGAGGAGACAGATTCTCGCCACGCCACCTGGTAGGAGCGACCTGTCAGGTAGGACGCAATCCAGGCGTGGGCCGCGCCGGAGATGCCCAACTCGGAGAGGGTGGAGAGGAGGATCTGATGGTTCACAGTATCGAAGGCAGCCGATAGGTCTAGAAGGATGAGAGCAGAGGAGAGAGAGTTAGCTTTAGCAGTGCGGAGCGCCTCCGTGATACAGAGAAGAGCAGTCTCAGTTGAATGACTAGTCTTGAAACCTGACTGATTTGGATCAAGAAGGTCATTCTGAGAGAGATAGCAGGAGAGCTGGCCAAGGACGGCACGTTCAAGAGTTTTGGAGAGAAAAGAAAGAAGGGATACTGGTCTGTAGTTGTTGACATCGGAGGGATCGAGTGTAGGTTTTTTCAGAAGGGGTGCAACTCTCGCTCTCTTGAAGACGGAAGGGACGTAGCCAGCGGTCAGGGATGAGTTGATGAGCGAGGTGAGGTAAGGGAGAAGGTCTCCGGAAATGGTCTGGAGAAGAGAGGAGGGGATAGGGTCAAGCGGGCAGGTTGTTGGGCGGCCGGCCGTCACAAGACGCGAGATTTCATCTGGAGAGAGAGGGGAGAAAGAGGTCAGAGCACAGGGTAGGGCAGTGTGAGCAGAACCAGCGGTGTCGTTTGACTTAGCAAACGAGGATCGGATGTCGTCGACCTTCTTTTCAAAATGGTTGACGAAGTCATCTGCAGAGAGGGAGGAGGGGGGGGGGGAGGGGGAGGAGGATTCAGGAGGGAGGAGAAGGTGGCAAAGAGCTTCCTAGGGTTAGAGGCAGATGCTTGGAATTTAGAGTGGTAGAAAGTGGCTTTAGCAGCAGAGACAGAAGAGGAAAATGTAGAGAGGAGGGAGTGAAAGGATGCCAGGTCCGCAGGGAGGCGAGTTTTCCTCCATTTCCGCTCGGCTGCCCGGAGCCCTGTTCTGTGAACTCGCAATGAGTCGTCGAGCCACGGAGCAGGAAGGGAGGACCGAGCCGGCCTGGAGGATAGGGGACATAGAGAGTCAAAGGATGCAGAAAGGGAGGAGAGGAGGGTTGAGGAGGCAGAGTCAGGAGATAGGTTAGAGAAGGTTTGAGCAGAGGGAAGAGATGATAGGATGGAAGAGGAGAGAGTAGCGGGGGAGAGAGAGCGAAGGTTGGGACGGCGCGATACCATCCGAGTAGGGGCAGTGTGGGAAGTGTTGGATGAGAGCGAGAGGGAAAAGGATACAAGGTAGTGGTCGGAGACTTGGAGGGGAGTTGCAATGAGATTAGTGGAAGAACAGCATCTAGTAAAGATGAGGTCAAGCGTATTGCCTGCCTTGTGAGTAGGGGGGGAAGGTGAGAGGGTGAGGTCAAAAGAGGAGAGGAGTGGAAAGAAGGAGGCAGAAAGGAATGAGTCAAAGGTAGACGTGGGGAGGTTAAAGTCACCCAGAACTGTGAGAGGTGAGCCGTCCTCAGGAAAGGAGCTTATCAAGGCATCAAGCTCATTGATGAACTCTCCGAGGGAACCTGGAGGGCGATAAATGATAAGGATGTTAAGCTTGAAAGGGCTGGTAACTGTGACAGCATGGAATTCAAAGGAGGCGATAGACAGATGGGTAAGGGGAGAAAGAGAGAATGACCACTTGGGAGAGATGAGGATCCCGGTGCCACCACCCCGCTGACCAGAAGCTCTCGGGGTGTGCGAGAACACGTGGGCAGACGAGGAGAGAGCAGTAGGAGTGGCAGTGTTATCTGTGGTGATCCATGTTTCCGTCAGTGCCAAGAAGTCGAGGGACTGGAGGGAAGCATAGGCTGAGATGAACTCTGCCTTGTTGGCCGCAGATCGGCAGTTCCAGAGGCTGCCGGAGACCTGGAACTCCACGTGGGTCGTGCGCGCTGGGACCACCAGGTTAGGGTGGCCGCGGCCACGCGGTGTGAAGCGTTTGTATGGTCTGTGCAGAGAGGAGAGAACAGGGATAGACAGACACATAGTTGACAGGCTACAGAAGAGGCTACGCTAATGCAAAGGAGATTGGAATGACAAGTGGACTACACGTCTCGAATGTTCAGAAAGTTAAGCTTACGTTGCAAAAATCTTATTGACTAAAGTGATTAAAATGATACAGTACTGCTGAAGTAGGCTAGCTAGCAGTGGCTGCGTTGTTGACTTTGTTAGAAAGTGTAGCTGGCTAGGTAACCTCGATAGCTAGCTAGGTAACCTCGGTAACTGGCTAGATAATTAGTCTAAACTACACAATTGTCTTAGATACAAGGACAGCAAAGACAACTATGTAGCTAGCTAACACTACACTAATCAAATCGTTCCGTTGTAATGTAATAGTTTCTACAGTGCTGCTATTCGGTAGAAGTTGGCTAGCTAGCAGTGTGACTAGGTAGGAGAACGGCAGCGCGGCGGACGAAAATAGCTGGCTAGCTAACCGATAATTACTCTAGACTACGAATGTAATAGTTTCTACAGTGCTGCTAACACTACACTAATCAAGTCGTTCCGTTGTTCCGTTGAATGTAATAGTTTCTACAGTGCTGCTATTCGGTGGCTAGCTGGCTAGCTAGCTAGCAGTGTTGACTACGTTACGTTACGTTAAAAGAACGAAAATAGCTGGCTAGCTAACCGAAACTGGCTAGCTAACGCAACTATCTTAGATACAAAGACAGCAAAGACAACTATGTAGCTAGCTAACACTACACTAATCAAGTCGTTCCGTTGTTCCGTTGAATGTAATAGTTTCTACAGTGCTGCTATTCGGTGGCTAGCTGGCTAGCTAGCAGTGTTGACTACGTTACGTTACGTTACGTTACGTTAAAAGGACGAAAATAGCTGGCTAGCTAACCGATAGTCTAAACTACCCAATTATCTTAGATACAAAGACAGCAAAGACAACTATGTAGCTAGCTAACACTACACTAATCAAGTCGTTCCGTTGTTCCGTTGAATGTAATAGTTTCTACAGTGCTGCTATTCGGTGGCTAGCTGGCTAGCTAGCTAGCAGTGTTGACTACGTTACGTTACGTTAAAAGAACGAAAATAGCTGGCTAGCTAACCGAAATTAGTCTAAACTACACAATTATCTTTGATACAAAGACGGCTATGTAGCTAGCTAAGATCAAGCAAATCAAACCGTTGTACTGTAATGAAATGAAATGAAATGTGATACTACCTGTGGAGCGAAGCGGAATGCGACCGGACAGCAAGGTGGAATCCCTCCCATTCAATGTAAACTGTTTCAGAGTAGGCCTACTATCCTAGTCTGATATAATGCAGGGTTGTTCAGAATGAAATCTCTCTCTCTCCAGTTACCCTGCAGTGTGTGAGTTTCTACAGACCAACAACTTGTTGTCAGTCATCAGAGCACATGAAGCGCAAGATTCTGGGTAAGAGAAGCCCTACTTTTTCTTTGGTTATTGACAAAACACCGTGTTATTCTTCACATGGTGAGTGACATAGTGACAGTAAACACTAACTTAATGTATTATGTTTGAAAACATTCACCTGTCCACCCCAGTGTGTGTTGATCCGGGGCTGGGGATGTGGGTTAAGTGTTTGGGGGCTGGGGATGTGGGTTAAGTGTTTGGGGGGTGGGGATGTGGGTTAAGTGTTTGGGGGCTGGGGATGTGGGTTAAGTGTTTGGGGGGTGGGGGTGTGGGTTAAGTGTTTGGGGGGTGGGGGTGTGGGTTAAGTGTTTGGGTTGTGGGGATGTGGGTTAAGTGTTTGGGGGCTGGGGGTGTGGATTAAGTGTTTGGGGGCTGGGGATGTGGGTTAAGTGTTTGGGGGGTGGGGGTGTGGGTTAA